>NW_027456964.1:0-224177 GCF_040206685.1 Ascaphus truei
CACACACACACACACGTGTACACACACACACGTGTACACACACACACACGTGTACACACACACACACGTGTACACACACACACACGTGTACACACACACGTGTACACACACACACACACACGTGTACACACACACACACACACACGTGTACACACACACACACGTGTACACACACACACACGTGTACACACACACACACGTGTACACACACACACACACACACATGTACACACGTGTACACACACACACGTGTACACACACACACACATACACACGTGTACACACACACACACACGTGTACACACACACACACGTGTACACACACACACACACACACACGTGTACACACACACACACGTGTACACACACACGTGTACACACACACACACACACACACACACACACACGTGTACACACACACACACATGTACACACACACACACGTGTACACACACACACACACACACGTGTACACACACACGTGTACACACACACACGTGTACACACACACACGTGTACACACACACACGTGTACACACACACACACACACGTGTACACACACACGTGTGCACACACACGTGTACACACACATGTGTACACACACGTGTACACACACACACACATGTACACACACATACACGTGTACACACACACACACTTGTACACACACACACACGTGTACACACACACACACACACGTGTACACACACACACACGTGTACACACACACACACGTGTACACACACACACACACACGTGTACACACACACACACGTGTACACACACACACACACGTGTACACACACACACACGTGTACACACACACACACGTGTACACACACACACACACACGTGTACACACACACACGTGTACACACACACACGTGTACACACACACACACGTGTACACACACACACACACGTGTACACACACACGTGTACACACACACGTGTACACACACACGTGTACACACACACACGTGTACACACACACACACACACACACACACGTGTACACACACACACACACGTGTACACACACACACACGTGTACACACACACATGTACACACACACACACGTGTACACACACACGTGTACACACACACACACGTGTACACACACACACACACACACGTGTACACACACACACACACGTGTACACACACACACACACACACACACGTGTACACACACACACACGTGTACACACACACACACACACACACACGTGTACACACACACACGTGTACACACAAACACACACACGCGTGTACACACACACGTGTACACACACACACACATGTACACACACACACACACACACGTGTACACACACACACACACACACACGTGTACACACACACACACGTGTACACACACACACACACGTGTACACACACACACGTGTATACACACACACACGTGTATACACACACACGTGTATACACACACACACACGTCTATACACACACACGTGTATACACACACACACGTGTGTACACACACACGTGTACACACACACACGTGTATACACACACACACGTGTATACACACACACACGTGTATACACACACACGTGTATACACACACACACGTGTATACACACACACACATGTATACACACACACACATGTATACACACACACACGTACACATACACAATGTATACAAACAAACATGTATACACACACACACACAAACATGTATACACACATGTATACACACACGTGTGTATATATACACACACACACGTATACACACACATACACTATCCCCAGCACCACCACATCAGCACACCGGTATCCCATGCCCCCCCCCCCCCCCCCCCCCAGCACACTGGCATTCTCGGCTCCCCACCATTCCCAGCCCCCATCAACACCATCAGCACCCACACATTGGCACCTTCGCACCTCCCCATCCGCACACCCACATCCGCACCCCCACATCAGCAACAAACCCTCCCAAATCAGCACACCGATACAATCACCATCAGTACAGCCACAGCAGCAGTACCACCGCACATGGGCCGTGTGGACCACTCCCCACCCAAATGCCACCCCCACACCACAAACATCCCGGGCAACGCCGGGGCTTTCAGCTAGTGGTACATAAAACGCACGTGGGTTCATGTTCAACATGTCTTTGAACTCCATTATGCTTTCCCCGCATATTTGCAGCATTGTCATAGCTTTGGCCCTGCATATTTTCTACATTTATATTGAGATCCAATAGTTCCTTTATTATCCAATCACTTAAGATGATGTCATTTCTGCCAAAAAATAAAATGGAAGCCATCACATGGTACATCCACCAATTCGATTGGTGGATATATCATTTGTCAGTCAAATGTGATGTCACAGGCCTTATATATGGTCTGTCATGTCTTATTTGACCCTAAGAAGCCGTCCGATCAACATCTCCCGGACCTGTGAAGAAGAAAAAACTACTCACCCGGGCCTACTCTTCAAGCAACTGAGGATCTACCCACCCTCCCCATGTCTTTCTTTCACCCTCCTCCCCATGTCTCTTTCATCCCCCCATGTCTCTCTATCGCCTCCCTCCCCATGTCTCTTTCACCCCTCTCCCCATGTCTCTTTTTCACGCCCCAGCCCATGGCTCTCTTTCACCCCCCTCTCTATGTCTCTTGCACCCCCTCCCCGTGTTTCTCTATCATCCCCCCCCTCCAAATGTCTCTCTATCACCCCCCCTCTAAATGTCTCTCGATCACCTCCCCATGTCTCTTTCACCCTCCCCTCCCAATGTCTCTTTCAACCCCTCTCCCCATGTCTCTTCACCCCTGCTCCCATGTCTCTTCACCGCCGCTCCCCATGACTCTTTCACCCACTCCCCATGTCTCTTTCACCTGCTCCCCATGTCTCTTTCACCCCTCCCCATGTCTCTCTTTTAAACCCATTCCCATGTCTCTATTTCACCCCCCTCCTTATGTCTCTCTTTCACCCTCCTCCCCTCGCCATGTCTCTTTCACCACCCTGCTCTCGCCATGTCTCTCCTTCACTCCCCTCCCCTCGCCATGACTCTCACCCCTCCACCTTCCTTCCACATGTCATAAACTCACACACACACACTCACACTTAACAATTCTTGGTATATCTATAGAGGGTATTACTGTGCATCTGTATTATTTTTTAGTATAATGCTACTAGTAGTAGTACTTTTTTTTAAACAACTCTGAATTAAAATTTTAATGTATCATAATGTAACAATCATTTTTTGTTTCTATAGCAACCATTTACAAAGATACACCCCCTTCCTCTTTTGAAACAGGCTCTGGCAACCCCCCCCCCCTTTTTTGAACACTGCCCTCTCCCTAGCTGTGCAAAACTCAATTGTATCCAGTGACTGCCTGGTCACATGATCACCCCAGAGAACTTTGCATTTTTGGTCCTCTTCTGCTGCACTGGCACCATTTAGTGAACCCCCGAGCCGAATCTTCACCGATCAATCGCAACTTAGCTAATTACTTATCAATGTGTGGATTGTATTGATGCACATACAGTATCAAAGGGATTTTTTTTTTTTTAAACAACAGCTTGGACTGCTGCTTTAAAGGTGGGCAGAGTAAGTTTGGAAACGGGGAGGAGTCACAGACCTCCAAACAATTTAAATCTGCGCACACAAACCCATGTAAACTCAACCCCAGACCCACCTCACCATATATATTTGTCTTAAGGAGTGCTACTGGGTATGTGACATTGTACAGTATAAACACAAGGAAGAGAAGCCCAATGCAACATGATCCTCCGCCGACTTAAATTTAACATGTCAAAAACAGAACTCCTTATATTTCATGCCAAACCTGGCCCTACTACCACCTTCCACATTACTGTTGGAAGAACTACTATACATGCAGTAGCCCAAGCACGCTGCCCTGGGGGTCACAGCCTCCTCTCTCACATTCAAAAGGTAGCTAAACCTGTCGTTTTTTCCTCCGCAATATTACAAAGATACGCCCTTCCACTGTTGCTCGACAGCTAAAACTCTGACACAGGGCGCATGCGCGACAGCGGAGAGAATGGATGCGTGATCCCATTGCTCTGTGCCCCGCTCGTAATCTAATGAAATAAAACAACCTTTATTGTAAAATAAAAATCGGGAATTCAACTCCTAATACTCTGCCAAACTGCCGGGATGGCGAAGCGACAGTCCAAAACCCCGAAATCAAAGGGGCTCCCACAATATTTCCCCAGCACAAGAAATAGCGCGGCTGAAGCAGTAATGGCGCCAAGTTCGAATCAGGGCTCTGATTCAGAACGGGAAGGAGAGAGGGAGGATGGAGAAAACCCAGAATACCAACCAGTTCGGCTTTGCGATTTTAATCGCCTTTACACAGATCTTAAAACTCTCCTTCAGGCAGAAATAAAAGAGATGGGGAGGGAGATCGGGAGCCTGGGGGAGCGCACGGGACGTGTGGAGACCCAGCTAGATATAACCTCCACGGCCGCCAAACGCAACACAAAAAAAGCAGCGGAGATTCAGCTTCAAATTACTGACCTGAAAGAGAAGCATGAGGACGCCGAAAACCGCGAGCGGAAGAACAATATCAGGATTCGGGGGGTCCCTGAAGATGCAGGGGAGTGCGAGGAATTCGTTCTGAGACGGCTGGGTAAGCTGCTGCCGGACGTCCCCAAAGAGAGACTAGAAATGGACCGTTGCCACAGGGCCCTAAGAACGAGGCCTATGCAGTCTGAGCAGCCGCGCGACATCATAGCACGTCTGCATTTCTATAAGACCAGGGAGGCCATCCTACACAGGTCCCGGGAGACACCGTCGGTGGAATTCGAGGGGGTAAAACTACTTATTTTTCAAGACCTGTCCCCCCTGACTTTGCTGCGACGCAGGGCCCTTTTACCAATCACTAAAGTGCTGAGGGACCACAGTGTTCGATATAGATGGACTTTTCCATTCGGGCTGTCCGTCAGTAAAAATGGCAGAGCCCACTACATGAGGGAGATTGGAGAAGGAGAGGCTTTCCTTCAAAAGCTGGGGCTCAAAGGGGCACCAGCGGCACCGGAGGAGGTAACCCCGGGCCCCAGCTGGGCAACGGCGGGTCAATCTCCCCGATCTCCACGCACCAAAAGCTGAAACCCAGCAAGGATATCGTTCTTTACATCCCACGTTGTTAGGGAAGCAAGTTTCCCAGTTTCCAGTTAAAGTTGCCTGGTACAATGTTACAGGCTTGTGTCCCCGTTGTTGAACAAGTATCCGCATCAAGATCCCCTCCGGTGGGGGGAAAAAAATCCTCGTTTGCCTATCTGTAAGAGACTATGTACTTACCTGGGTGATGACAGATGAAGGCCCAAAGATGGCGACGTACACGAGGTGGGAGAAGCATCCAGTCTGGAACGCAGGAGCAGGAAACCACCATCAGCCAGGCAGAGAACACACACATCCGTCCAGGTCGAACGACGCTCCCAAAATGGCGGCGGCCGGATGCTCGGGAGCTGAAACCGGAAGGGCGCGGGCGGCCATCTTGCAGGGGGCAAAGTGGTGTTCCAGATGTCGCAAGGAAGTGACGCGCGTCACACGAGAGGCCCTGACCAGCGGGAGATTCGAATCTACTTACGCGCCACAGCCACGGACGGAGAGGCAGCAGTGAACAGCGACGGAGGAAAAGAGACCCTATCCCCACACTGCAGAAAGGAAAGCGGGTGTAGAGGCCTTAGGATGAGGGTAGTGGGGCAATAATTCAGTAAAATACAGAGGGCTTACAAGGTGGAGGATAGAAACCAGGGCTGATGAAAGGAGTAGGGGGGGTAACCCCTAGGACTGAGGTCTTAAGCTGGATAAGAGGAGGTAAGCTGAAGGGCTAGGAAGGTAGGAGTCAGTAAGTAAGGGGAGGGCGTAAGGGAAGTGTTAGTAGCTGGAAGGAGACGGGAAGTAGAGGGAAAGAGAGGGGTAGGGTGGAGGAGGACAAGGGGAGCGGAGGAGGTGAGAGAAGAAGGCAAAAGCAGGTGACCATATAGGAAAGAGTATGTTACGGAAGGTGGAAGGTAAGCAATAGCAAGTAGAAGCGGGATAAGCAGGTTAAGCAGGTTAAGCGGGTCAAGCAAGTTAGAAGACGAGAAAGTATAATGAATAGATGGAGAGTGCATCACAGAGGGTATACTAGGAAGAGGGTAAGGGGCAGAGACCACCCAACCGAATAGGGGATCATAGAATAGGGATTAAAGCGGCGGAAACAGATGCCTGGGTTAGCATCGAACATAGGAGTTATTAGAAATAAGATATAAAGGTTATGGTTAGTCTGTTGTTATAGGAGCGGGGTGGGAGCTGAGGGATCTCAGCCTGCTCTGCGGTCCGCATAGGCCAGGGGCTGGGAGTGGGTAGTCCCAGCGAAGTCCTTTGGGAGGGAGGGGGATTAAGAGGTGAGGTAACATCGGAGGGAGTTCCGGGGCATGTGCCCAGTCCCCAAAGGCATTGGACTCTGAGCCAGGTTGGCAGGGCCACAGCTCGGAGGACATTAAATGTTTATTGTTTTATGTGTGTCATCCCCCATGTTTTCCTGTTGTTTCCCCCCAACCCACAGGACCCACCATCCGAGGATCATCATGAGCGTAACAGGAAGGAGACTGCCTTACTTCAGTCAAGGTTATTGGCGAAGCACACAACACTACCGCCCCCTGTCGCAGGTTCAATCCAACCCCAAGATGAGTAACGATCTGATCCTTATCTCCCATAATGTCAAGGGATTTAACAACCCAATAAAGCGTAGAATTGCGTTCCGGGACTATATCCGTAAAAAGGCAGATATAGTGTTTGTCCAGGAAACACACTTCTCCAAATCTAATCACCCCAACTACCTGGACAAGCACTATCGGACAGTTTTTATGTCCTCTGCGACAGTAAAGAAAAGGGGGGTGGCTATATTAGTTCACCGCAGAGTGCCCTACCAAGTGGTTAAATCATATAAAGATTCGGACGGACGCTATGTCATAGTCACAGGCACAATTAACAACAAAGAGGTCACATTAAGCTCAATATATGCCCCCTGCGAACAGACACCGCAATTCTTTACGTCATTCTTTGATAAACTACACAAGGTGGCAATAGGTTGTATTTTCCTTGCAGGAGACATGAACCGCACCCTAGACCCAGACTTGGACAGATGCACGGGGACTAACTTACCACAGAAACATGACGTACTAACCATACTTCAAGGGCTGCATGATTGTCAATTACTTGACATTTGGAGGGAAAAACACCCCACGGAGAGAGCATACACTTTCTACTCACACCCCCACAACAGATACAGTAGGATAGATTACTTCCTGGTCTCTAATAAAGCGGTTTCCATGGTCTCCCATACTGGGATCCATGATATTTCATGGTCGGACCACGCACCAATTGAGCTGCGGTGTGCATTGCGGTTGCTGGACAGACCAGGGGCGAACTGGAAATTAAATGAGCTGCTGTTAAAAACCCCAATATCTGAGCGGGCAATAGGAGATAAAATCAAGGAATATTTTGAAATCAATACGGGGAGCGTATCTTCCCACTCTACACTCTGGGAGGCCCATAAGGCGACCATGAGGGGACTTCTAATGAATTTAGCAGCACAAACCAAAAGAGCTAAGGAGTCCCAGATAAAAGATCTGCGAGGGAGACTAGCACACCTCTCCGCACGTCATAGTCTCAATAAACAGAGCGCTACCCTAAAGGAACTCTCTGATACCAAAACTAAACTCAATTTGTTGCTAAACTCCAGAGCCGAGAGGGAGTTGGCCTGGTCCAAGCGTAAGTTTTACGACAAAGCCAACAAGCCAGATACCTTACTTGCCAATAAATTGCGTAACAAACTCCCTAATTATAGTATCTCCTCAATCCGCACCAAGGGAGGGGACCTTACCTCCGACCCTAGAAGAATTGTCAAGGAATTTAAAAAATTTTATGAAGTTCTCTATGATGGAGATAAGGTCAGCCACACACAGAAAATAGATGAAAAAACCCAGAAGTTCCTAAAAGAGGCATGCCTTCCCAAATTGAGCAGGGCAGAAAAGGAGGCATTAGAGGGCGACTTTACGTTCGAAGAATTATCAGAGGTTATAAAGGCCCTTAAACCAGCTAAAGCTCCGGGACCAGATGGTTTTTCAAATCTATATTACAAAAAATTCCTTAAAATACTAGCGCCACAACTTTTAAAATTATTTAACGAGATCTTAGCGGGGGGCTCCTTTCCATCCCAGATGCTCCAGGCCTCAATCTCCCTGATCCACAAGCCAGGCAAGGACCCGGTGGACTGTAAGAGCTACCGGCCCATATCCCTGATCAATTCCGATGTGAAAATATTTTCTAAACTGCTAGCTAACAGGGTGGGTACTGTCCTGCCCAGGCTAATTCACCCGGATCAGGTGGGATTTATCGGAGGAAGGCAAGCGGCAGACAACACGAGACAGATCATAGATTTGATCGATCTGGCCAATAGAAAGAATATCCCGTCTATGCTGTTGAATCTGGATGCTGAGAAGGCCTTCGATAGGATCGATTGGTCCTATCTGAGGGCAGTACTAGGAGCATTTGGGTTCGAGGGACGCCTCCTAGAAGCCATCTTAGCCCTGTATAAAGGCCCCACAGCTAGGGTGCGCCACCAGGGCTTCCCATCGGAGCAATTTTACATCTGTAGCGGGACGCGACAGTGGTGCCCCCTGTCCCCTCTGCTGTTTGCATAATGTATAGAACCCCTGGCGGCTCATATTCGCCTAAGCCCAATATAACAGGGATAGACGTAGGGGACCAATCCCATAAAGTGGCATTATACGCTGATGACGTTATACTGACCCTGTCGAGGCCGCTCACTTCCCTGCCCAATGTCTTTGAGATTCTGGGAGCGTTCAGCCTCATCTCCGGGTTCAAAATTAACCAGACAAAGTCTGAAGCCCTAAATATTAGTCTCCCGCGCCCAATGGAGAAATTAATCGAACTAAATTTTAATTTTAAATGGCAAGCCTCCTCAATCAAATACTTAGGTATCCAAATTACCAAGACATATGACTCATTATACAAAGCAAATTATCCCAAATTATTCCAAGCTTTAAGAGAGGACCTGAGGGTGTGGGCGGGGTTTGGAATTTCCTGGTTTGGACGAATTCATAGCATTAAGATGAATCTCCTGCCAAGGGTGCTTTACCTGTTCCAGGCCCTGCCAATACCATTGGTGCGGGCAGATATCCTCGCCTTACAGTCAAAGATCATGAAATTCATTTGGCACAAGAAGAGTCCACGAATTGCTAAGAGTATACTAACCAGGCCCACGATTAGAGGGGGACTAGCGGTACCTTGCTTGATGGCATATTACAAAGCAGCAAGATTAGGTCAGATTGTCCAGTGGCACCTTGACCCGTCCCTGCGGAGATGGGTGGCACTGGAGAAAACCTGCTGTGCTCCAATTGAGTTGAATAATTTAATTTGGCTGCCAAAACGCTGCGACAACACGGTGGGGATGCTGCAACGGACCATGGTGAACTCTCTGGCGGTGTGGAGGAGTTCCAAATTTAAACATAAATTAACGACAAAACACTCCTTAATGACCCCGCTATTCGATAACCCAGACTTCACCCCGGGGATGGCCAGAGAGCGGCACTTCAAAATTTGGATACAGTCGGGATATAAGCGGTTAATAAATATGGAGGGGCCTAAATATATTAAAACATTTGAACACGTCAAATCAGAAAAAGGCCTCCCAAACACTGAATTATTCCGCTACCTCCAGATAAGAGCATTCTATAATGAATTTCCAATTAGACCAGCCAGGACCAATTTCGAGCAGCTGTGTTCCAGAGCCACGGACACACGGGGACTTACCTCTAGATTATACCGGGAAGTGATCTGCCCAGGTGGACGGGACACCGACAAACTGAACTACATGACTAAATGGGAGACAGACCTAGGGGAGACTTTAGAGGACAAAGACTGGGAGTGGATCTTACAGGCGGCGGCCAAAAGCTCCATATGCTCAACGTTAAAAGAGAACGCATATAAGGACATGATGCGCTGGTATTACACCCCACTACGTTTATCCAAATTCGTTGGCGGTTATTCCCTGCTCTGCCCAAAACAGTGCGGGGAATCGGCGGACTTAGTCCACATGCTGTGGTCCTGCCCGAAGGTACTCCCGATTTGGGAGAGCATTAGAGCATGGGCACAAAGTATCCTCGATTTAGAGGTCCCCCTTGACCCGTGGCTGTTCCTTTTGGGCAGGCGGGCCCAGGGGTTACCGAAAACGGCACACAAATTGGTGGCACATATGGCCACAGCCACTAGGTGCGAGATCGCAGCATTTTGGATACAGCAAGATCTACCAGTCATCCCCAAAATCCGAAATAGATTGTGGCAAGTTTGCCAGATGGAACAGTTGACTAGCTGGGTCAACGACTCTGGCCGAAATTTCTTAAAAGTATGGGAGCCTTGGCTTACCCAATCCGACATCCCCGGGGTAGATGCCAGCACAATTTTGCAATAATAAATACAAGTGCGTTCTCTGGTGACGGAGCGGAACATTCTATAACTTAGGCACGTGACAGGTAGGATCCCCTCGAGTAGTAAAACCAGAACCAAGAGGAGGAGTCGTCAGGCGTCACAAAGAAGAGCGCAATACGGACCGAAAGCAGATCTTCCACTACCGAAGAACACGGTGGCAGTCCATTCCCTCCCCCCTACCCCCCGTCCTTTTCCCTCCTTGTTGTTTTTTCCCTCTGTTGTCAAGTCTTTGGTCTGGTGAGTCAGGTTTGTCTAGTCCTGTGAGTGCATGTTGAAAGTCCCTTGTTGCTTTTGAGTGATTTTACCCTTGATTGTGAGAGTGAAAAGGGTAAACCTCGGGGGGTTTCAAATTGTTTTACTATGGGATGTGGCATAATGTACCTGTTGTGAAACCCAATAAAAATCTTGAAGTTAAAAAAAAAAAACTCTGACACAGACCCTCATTCTCTACCATCTCAAATACTGGAACCTTCTGCTGTCCGGTCTTACTGCCTCTCACCTGTCTCCCCTACAATCTATCCTAAACGCTGCTGCCAGAATCACTCGACTCTTTCCTAAATCTGTCTCAGCGTCTCCCCTGCTGAAATCCCTCTCCTGGCTTCCTTCAAATCCCGTATCTCACACTCAATTCTCCTCCTCACTTTTAAAGCTTTACACTCTTCTGCCCCTCCTTACAGCTCAGCTCTAATTTCTCGCTATGCACCATCCCGACTCTTGCGATCCGCCCAATGATGTCTTCTATCTACCCCTTTTGTATCTAAAGCCCTCTCTCGCCTTAAACCTTTCTCACTGACTGCCCCTCACCTCTGGAATGCCCTTCCCCTCAATACCCGACTAGCACCCTCTCTATCCACCTTTAAGACCCACATTCTAACACATCTGCTTAAAGAAACATGTGAGTAGCTCCGTGGCTGATACTATAGACCGCATACAAAAAGCTTGGCCCATTGCAGACGCACTTACCAGAACGCCCTTCTACTGTCTCTGTATGTTTTACCTACCAATTAGATTGTAAGCTCTTCGGAGCAGGGACTCCTTTTCCTAAATGTTACTTTTATGTCTGAAGCACTTATTCCCATGATCTGTTATTTGTATTATTTATATGATTGTCACGTGTATTACTGCGGTGAAGCGCTTTCTACATAAATGGCGCTATATAAATAAAGACATACAGTACATACATACAACCAACACCCAACATGACAAAGCATATAGTTAAATATTTATCTGTTTCTCTCTCATATGTGGGGTCTGACTTACTTATCTCTCTTCTCTCTCTCTCTCTCTCTCTCTGTCCCCTTTCTCTCTCTCTCTCTCTCTCTCTGTCCCCTTCTCTCTCTCTCTCTCTCTCTTCTCTCTCTCTCTCTCTCTCTCTCTCTCTCTCTCTCTCTCTCTCTCTCTCTCTCTCTCTCTCTCTCTCTCTCTCTCTCTCTCTCCTCTTCTCTCTCTCTCTCTCTCTCGTATCATCAAGAGGGTAATCTAAAGTTAATTTGCAGAATTTCAATAACCCTTGGCATTTGTAAATAATTTCTTTAGTAAATAAAGAGTTCAATTAAAAATAGATACATTTTATTGAAGAGTTTTAAATATATTCTTAGTAAAATATGTTACAAACTGACTTACACTGGCGACACACTTTATTCGAGCTCGGCTAGTCCCGCGAATTCGGGTGTACTCGGGTGTATTCAGGTTTCTGATCGTTTTCTGCCAGAGTGCATTGCGTTATGTTCCGGCAGGGATTTAAGCTTTTTATTCCGGCTTGCTGAAATACTGCAATGCCGTGAAAATACACATGGTGGCGCTTGCGAGCTGTTCTCTGTGAAGCCGTCCCCTATAATGAATTGTAATGCAGTATATATACTGTATATATATAGATACTGTATAACAACAACCCCTATAAGCCCTAACATACAGTACTGTACACATACAGTACAGTACTGTATATGCACATACATAAATGATACTACTGTATGGGCGGCGGGGGCGAGATGTGTTTGCAGCAGAGAGAGATCCGCTGCTCTCTCTGCGCAAACATCGGCACAATAAAAATTATTTTAAATACATTTTTATTGATAGTGTAGATGTGCAGGGGGTCTCCGGAGCTGAATCGCGTTGGTTTCAGGTCTGGGGACCCCCGGCCCCCCGAGATACAGGCCCCTTTAGGGGGTGCCGGTATCCCTCTGCTTGGTTTAAAGGGCCCGATCACGTGATCGCGGCCTGTAAACCAAGCAGAGCAGAGGGATACCGGCACCCCCTAAAGGGGCCTGTATCTCGGGGGGCAGGGGGTCCCCAGACCTGAAACCTGTGCGCTTCTGCTCTGGAGACCCTCTGCACATGTACAGTATCAATAAAACACATACAATATACAATATAAATAAACACTCGTTCTTTACCTTAGCGGCTATGCGCTATGGTAAAGAAGCATCATTTCTGTATTTTAATAATATTGTACAGTGAGCAGGGGGTTCCCTGAGCCAGAAATTAATGCTCAGGGACCCCCCCTGCTCCTGCTCAATATTATTAAAAATACAGAAATGCTGCGTCATTACCATAGCGGATAGCCGCTAAGGCAATGAAGGGGTTAACCCACCGTGCCCGCTTTATTGTGTGTAGTGGGGATGGGTGAGGGGGGGTATTTGGCCCTTGGTGTGAGTTTAGGACTTGCGGGGGGGTTGCGGGTGCACTTAACCCCTTCACGACCGTAGCAGTTAATACCGCTACGTTCATGAAGGGGTTAAGCCCTCCCGCTACCCCCCGCAAGCCCTAAACAAGCACCATTGGGGCTAATACCCCATTCACCCACCCCCGCTACCCACAATAAAAAAAATACACACACACAGCAGCCGCCAAAAAATAAATAAATAAATAAATGACAATAAATACATTTGAAATGAATTTTTATTGATAGTGTAGATGTGCAGGGGGTCTCCGGAGCTGAATCGCGTTGGTTTCAGGTCTGGGGACCCCCGGCCCCCCGAGATACAGGCCCCTTTAGGGGGTGCCGGTATCCCTCTGCTTGGTTTAAAGGGCCCGATCACGTGATCGCGGCCTGTAAACCAAGCAGAGCAGAGGGATACCGGCACGCCCTAAAGGGGCCTGTATCTCGGGGGGCAGGGGGTCCCCAGACCTGAAACCTGTGCGCTTCTGCTCTGGAGACCCTCTGCACATGTACAGTATCAATAAAACACATACAATATACAGTATAAATAAACACTCGTTCTTTACCTTAGCGGCTATACGCTATGGTAAAGAAGCATCATTTCTGTATTTTAATAATATTGTACAGTGAGCAGGGGGTTCCCTGAGCCAGAAATTAATGCTCAGGGACCCCCTCTGCTCCTGCTCAATATTATTAAAAACTAGCTGAGAGACCCGGCGTTGCCCGGGATGTAATGTTCCCGTTCCTCTCTCTCCTCCCCCCTCTCTCTGTTTGTCCCCCATTCACATCAATCCAGTCCCCCCCCTCCCTCCCTCCTTTACAGCTTCATGTAGCGTGTGTGCGTCAGTCACTGTGTGTTTGCTCGCGCGTCAGTGAGTCTGAGGCAGAAACACAAACACACACAGACTGACTGACGCACACACAGTCAGTGTGTGCCTCAGTCAGTGTGTGCGTGCGTCAGTCAGGCTTTGTGTGCGCGTCAGTCAGTGTGTGCGTGCGTGCGGCAGTCAGTCAGTGTGTGCGCGCGGGGCGTCAAAGGCAGGGGGGGGCGTCAAAGGGAGGGGGGGGCGTCAAAGGGAGGGGGGGGGCGTCAAAGGGAGGGGGGGGGGCGTCAAAGGGAGGGGGGGGGGCATCAAAGGGAGGGGGGGGCGTCAAAGGGAGGGGGGGGTCGTCAAAGGGAGGGGGGGGGGCGTCAAAGGGAGGGGGGGGCGTCAAAGGGAGGGGGGGGCGTCAAAGGGAGGGGGGGCGTCAAAGGGAGGGGGGGGGCGTCAAAGGGAGGGGGGGGGCGTCAAAGGGAGGGGGGGGGGCGTCAAAGGGAGGGGGGGGGCGTCAAAGGGAGGGGGGGGCGTCAAAGGGAGGGGGGGGCACCTCAAAGGCATGGATTCCTCCCCCTGCATTTCCTGCAGTGGACAGGAGGGGGGGGGCAGTGGACAGGAGGGGGGGGGGGCAGTGGACAGGAGGGGGGGGGGGCAGTGGACAGGAGGGGGGGGGGCAGTGGACAGGAGGGGGGGGCAGTGGACAGGAGGGGGGGGGGGGCAGTGGACAGGAGGGGGGGGGCAGTGGACAGGAGGGGGGGGCAGTGGACAGGAGGGGGGGGGCAGTGGACAGGAGGGGGGGGCAGTGGACAGGAGGGGGGGGCAGTGGACAGGAGGGGGGGGCAGTGGACAGGAGGGGGGGGCAGTGGACAGGAGGGGGGGGGCAGTGGACAGGAGGGGGGGGCAGTGGACAGGAGGGGGGGGGCAGTGGACAGGAGGGAGGGGGCAGTGGACAGGAGGGGGGGGGCAGTGGACAGGAGGGGGGGGGCAGTGGACAGGAGGGAGGGGGCAGTGGACAGGAGGGGGGGGCAGTGGACCGGAGGGGGGGGCAGTGGACAGGAGGGGGGGCAGTGGACAGGAGGGGGGGCAGTGGACAGGAGGGGGGGGGCAGTGGACAGGAGGGGGGGGCAGTGGACAGGAGGGGGGGGGCAGTGGACAGGAGGGGGGGGGCAGTGGACAGGAGGGGGGACAGGAGGGGGGACGCAGTGGACAGGAGGGGGGACGCAGTGGACAGGAGGGGGGACGCAGTGGACAGGAGGGGGGGGCAGTGGACAGGAGGGGGGGGCAGTGGATAGGAGGGGGGGGCAGTGGACAGTGACACACACACACACACACACACACACCTCAGTTGATGCGCCCTTTCTCAGTTCCGTTTGGCGCCGGAGGTGGGGAGCGACACCTACCTGTACTTCCGGGCGCCGCCACCGTCTGACTCGGCGCCGCGAGGGAGGAAGGGGGTCCGCCATCTTACGCGCCGCGTGGCAGCTGCGGGAAGCGAGGTGATTTGGAGCGGGGAGGGGGGAGAGGTGATTTGGAGCGGGGAGAGGTGATTTGGAGCGGGGAGAGGTGATTTGGAGCGGGGAGAGGTGATTTGGAGCGGTGATTTGGAGCGGTGAGGGGGGAGAGGTGATGCCGCTGGGGAGGGGGAAAGGTGATTTGGAGCGGGGAGGGGGAGAGGTGATGCCGCTGGGGAGGGGGAAGAGGTGATGCCGCTGGGGAGGGGGAAGAGGTGATGCCGCTGGGGAGGGGGAGAGGTGATGCCGCTGGGGAGGGGGAAGAGGTGATGCCGCTGGGGAGGGGGAAGAGGTGATGCCGCTGGGGAGGGGGAAGAGGTGATGCCGCTGGGGAGGGGGAAGAGGTGATGCCGCTGGGGAGGGGGAAGAGGTGATGCCGCTGGGGAGGGGGAAGAGGTGATGCCGCTGGGGAGGGGGAAGAGGTGATGCCGCTGGGGAGGGGGAAGAGGTGATGCCGCTGGGGAGGGGGAAGAGGTGATGCCGCTGGGGAGGGGGAAGAGGTGATGCCGCTGGGGAGGGGGAAAAGGTGATTTGGAGAGGGGAGAGAGGTGTGTGTGTGTGTGTGTGTGTTTTATTTATTTTTTTGGACCTTTGGCCCGTCACTCCGCCTCAGGCCAATGAGAGGTGTGGGGGGCGGGCCAAGGGAGTGGTGTGAGTGTGTGAGGCCAATGAGAGGTGTGCGGGGGCGGGCGGGCCAAGGGACCAATGAGATTGCCGCTAGGGACACCGGACATCCAGCAGGCAGGCATGCATGCAGGCAGGCAAACATACAGTGCTTTCACTAATATAGTATAAGATACAGAAATGCTGCGTCATTACCATAGCGGATAGCCGCTAAGGCAATGAAGGGGTTAACCCACCGTGCCCGCTTTATTGTGTGTAGTGGGGATGGGTGAGGGGGGTATTTGGCCCTTGGTGTGAGTTTAGGACTTGCGGGGGGGGTTGCGGGTGCACTTAACCCCTTCACGACCGTAGCAGTTAATACCGCTACGGTCATGAAGGGGTTAAGCCCTCCCGCTACCCCCCCCCCCCCGCAAGCCCTAAACAAGCACCGTTGGGGCTAATACCCCATTCACCCACCCCCGCTACCCACAATAAAAAAAATACACACACACAGCAGCCCCACAATTAATAAATAAATCTAAATAAATAAATAAATACATGAAGAGAAATAAATATATACTGTATATATATACTGGATATATATACAGTATATATATATTATAACAATCCCTATACATATACAGTATATACTTTGTATATATATACACTATATATATATATATATATATATATATATATATATATATATATATATATATATATATATATATATATATATATATATACAGTATACAGTATACATACACACATGATGAACCAATATACAAATACATGTAGAATGGTTATCAAAATCATACTGTCCTACAGATAACGCTTCTCTATACAGACAATAATAATAATCCATTTAATAATCCTAACTGATTTTACAATATAAAACATAACATTCCAATCCACACAGTACATTGCATTTACATTGTATAAATGATGCATAAAATCTATGCACCATATACATTCTGCAAATGAATGTTAACAATATAATTGCAAGCTACTCTACCAGTAAATACAAACACTTCCAAACAATTCAACTATTTTAACCAATCAAGTATACAAAAATCAATATATACTGTAAGTACCAACCAGAAAACACAATTTAAAACCAAAACTAACCCTTACAATACCAAGGATTACATCTATCTAATTGTAAAAACCTTATACATTATACACAGCATTGTTTAAAGCCCCCTCCCCCTAATGTTTCTGTTAAACAGATTACACTGAAGGGAGAGAGATATAAAGGCCTAAAGCCCCTTCCCCCCTAATGTTTCTGTTAAACAGATTACACTGAAGGGAGAGAGATATAAAGGCCTAAAGCCCCTTCCCCCCTAATGTTTCTGTTAAACAGATTACACTGAAGGGAGAGAGATGTAAAGGCCTAAAGCCCCCTCCCCCCTAATGTTTCTGTTAAATAGATTACACTGAAGGGAGAGAGATTTTACAGAAACACACATTAGGGGGGAGGGGGCTTTAAACAGATTACACTGAAGGGAGAGAGATGTTTCTGTTACCAGTAAATCTCCCTCCCTGCATTGCTAACCACCCTCACCCCCTACCCACATACCGTTACCCCCCCCCCCCCATCCTGGCCATGGCCCCTCCGCTTCTGCAAAACAGACACAAAAATTAAAACATACAAAGTAATGTCCCCTAACCCCTTAATCACCATAGCGGTTATTAACCGCTACAGTCATGAAGGGGTTAACCCACCCTCACCCACCACTCGGGATGCCTACATACCCTCCCACACTAACCCCCCCCCCGTGAGGCCTAACCACCCAGTCAGTACCCACAAGGGAGGCCTACCCACATACCATTGGGGAACCCCCCCACCCCCCACCCCCAGTCCCCGCAATCAAAACAATGCACAGCCCCACAATAAACAGCATTCTATTTATTAAATACATTACCCACCCCCTGTGCCCCCCCATAAATACAAGATTTATTCTTTTACATTCAGGGTCCATAACGCAGCCCCACGCTAGTCCCCGGTGGGCTGGCAGGGCACCTGGACAGACCTACAGTTTACCAGCAGCATTCCACAGGTTCTGGAGGCCTGCTGGTGGATCCTGCCAGCACCATGGCGCCCAGGTGGTCTCCTTGGGTCACCGTGAGCCACAATTGGGTCCCCATGGTAGGCCCAAGGATGTCTGGGAGCCCCGGGTCAAACCCACAGGTGTCTGCGGGGCCTCGGGTGGTTCCCATGGGGGTCTGGGGAACTCACAGGTGCTCACTACGGGTCCGCGGTGCCCCCACAGAAGTGGGACCACACATCATCATCCCCGCACCTACGGGTCGGAGGTGCCCCCACAGAAGTGGGACCACACATCGTCATGCCCGCAGACTACGGGTCGGAGGTGCCCCCACAGAAGTGGGACCACACATCGTCATCCCCGCATGTGTCACCCGTGGAACCACCAGCCTGCTACCCTTTAGGATACCCGAGGATACCCACAGGTGGTCTCCATAGGCCCCACGCAAAACCACGGAATCAAACCCTGAATGTAAAAAAAATAAACCTGGCCTATACATTCAATACATAGACCCTCCCCCCCAACACCTACAGTACAATAATGTGCAAAATAACTATTATCCAGATATGGATAATAGATTAATTGCCCATTATTAAAAACATTAACTAGCATATAAAAATAAATAAAGTACTACTGACCTCATCAATACGAAGTGTCCGACGCCAGCGCCTTCCTTCTCTTGCCCACACAATACATAGCCAAAACCAAGGCAATACATTGCAAGTACATTCAGATATCAATTAACCCCTTAAACACCTTATCGGATAATAACCGCAAAGGTAATTAAGGGGTTAAGCCACACAGGCACGATACCCACCCTTCACCCATGAATTTGTACTGTGGCTTCATCATGCAACTATATATATATATATATACTGTATATATATACAGAGAGAGAGATATATACAGTATATATATATATATACACACACGTTATATACACACCCATGATAAACCAATATACAGTACAAATAAATGTAGAAGGGTTATCAAAAGCATACTGCCCTACAACCAAGTAAACAAAAATCAAAAGCCAATACATTGCAATTACATTCAGATATCAATTAACCCCTTAAACACCTTATCAGATAATAACCGCAAAGGTAATTAAGGGGTTAAGCCACACAGGCACGATACCCACCCTTCACCCATGAATTTGTACTGTGGCTTCATCATGCAACTATATATATATATATACTGTATATATATACAGAGAGATATATACAGTATATATATATATAATTTAGAGTGCTATGTAATTTAGATTGCTACTAAGGGGATTGTCTTTGTTCTTTTCATCTGTGTGTCTTATATATATATATATATATATATATATATATATATATATATATATATATATATATATATATATATATAAATAAGACACACAGATGAAAAGAACAAAGACAATCCCCTTAGTAGCACTCTAAATTACACCTAAACTAATCTATAAGATAAAGATGGTTAAAAAGAAACAGATGCTCCGCCAATTCAGAAAAAATGAACAAGATTTTATTGATTAAACAACAAGACACACTAACTTAAAAACATAAAAATACTAAAGACAGCCTATGAAAATATATATGTATCAAAAATATAAAGAGAGGACTACTAATCAAACACTATCAGTATTACAAAAAGAAAAAAACTAAAATGTGTCTAAATAAAGTTTAAATAATGACAACAAAATAGTTTAGTCTAACATAATAGGCAATACAAAATATATTCCCACTGACATATGCATGAAAGAATAATAAATCATTGCGTTGGAAAAAGTATATAGTCAATGACCCAGTATATAGCCAGGAAAAATTAGTATGTATACCAAAAACAGAGGGTAAAAAAAAGAGATAAAGCAACCAGGGAAAAATAATATAACAATAATAATAGTTATACCCTGAACAGCATTTCCCCAAAATGAAATCAATGAGAACTGATGCAGCAAATAAAGAAAAATATGACTAATAAAGACATATTAGCAAACAGAGTCATACATATTGAAAACACAACAAAGCGCAGCACTGCAAGGACAGGTAATGCCCAAACAGTAAGGAGGGTAATACTCAGCTGCAGCTAGATTGTGTAGAGTTTGTGTCCATATTGATTGTACAGGATGTGTTTCCAAAGTCTGCTTATAACAGGAACCAAAAATAAAGTCCAAAATGCTGCATCAGATTCATCATACGCCCCTCAGAATAGAAGATTACATAAAGGCTGTAGTAAAGTAAACACTCAACATGTTTCACCCATCGGTGGGCTTCTTCCCGGAGTGGTAAAATTTAAAGTGAAGGCGTGCAGTGTTTTATAGATGGTAAAGTAATTAGTTCCAGCTTTGTTCTTATTTTCCTGTCCAATTAAAGCTACCTGCTCAATTGAGCTGCGTCACGCACACCAGTGCAAGCAATATTGTAATCATTTCAGGCAGAGCTTCAAATTAAGCCCATATATTTGCACTGGTGTGTATGAAAATAACAACTTCACAGCACAAAAAATGACAGCTTGCAAGTATATAGATAACTACGGTTTTGTAACAAACATCTCTCCCCAAAAAGACCGTGGTGCAGCTACAGACATAAAAATCAGCAGCACCGTTTTTCTTTTGCATCTCTGGAAATGCAAACATCATCATTTTGCACAAAATCAGGAATAAAATGCAGCATGAAATAGTTTAAAGTATATTAATACAACTTTAAAGATCTAGTTTTATCCAATTACTACTAGTCATCATTGTAATTATACCAATAATACTAAACTAACAATATTATTCTCTGACATAGTCTGAAAACATAGACACACTTTAGCAATCGAAGCATAAATACAGAAACCAAAAAAAAAAATCTGTGTAGATGGTATTTCCATCAATACTATGGTTCTGAAGCAAGGATTATGCTGAAGCAGACGTCATGGGTGATGTATTAAATGACGTCACTAGCAGATCATATCAGAGACTGGTGCAATGGGAGGTATCAATTAATTTACCAAAGCATTTTATAGTCCAAGCAAAAATACAGAAACCAAGGAATCTGTATAGGAGATGTTTCCATAGATGCTGTGATTCTGACGCAAGGGTTATGCTGAAGCAGACGTCATAGGTAATGTATTAGATGACGTCACTAGCAGATCATATCAAGGACTGGTGCAGTTGGATGGAATCAATTCATTTGCCAATGCACTGACAAATCATATGCAAACTTATTTCTGGGTTGGTGGGAGAGGGAGGTGGTTTTTTGTGAGGAAAATCTTCATCTTACCATGCATGTTTTGTTGTGGTTGAGATACATTGACGATATTCTTATTCTCTGCTACAGAGCTTAGGAGTTTCGTTGATGTGCTCAACCACAACAAACTCAATATTAAACTTACTTATAAATCAAGCACTGAATCAGTGGACTTTCTGGATCTCAGGATCTTCATTGATGAGGTTGGCAGTATTGGTACTGATATTTTCAGAAAATCTACCTCCACAAATTCAATCTTGCATGCCTCAAGTTTTCATCAGCAGCACCAGATTCGGGGCATCCCCCGCAATGAATTTTTGAGATTAAAGCGTAATTGCTCAACCGAGGTTTGTTTCGAATCTAGAGCTGCTCAGATGCGTCAAAGATTTAGATCTAGAGGCTACAGCAATAAATACATTCATGCTGGGTATCAGCACAGTGCAAGTAGCAAACGCATTACATTATTACATCCGAAAATGAGGACACAAGACACCAAAACACGTTTTATTGGTACATATAATGACAGGTGGAAAGATCTCCAGTGTATTTTACAAAAACACTGGCCTGTCCTATGTACAGACGGAGAACTAAGGGAAGCGGTAGGTGACAAGGTCAACATGACAAGTCGACGGTCACCTAATCTCAAAGACCGACTTGTACATAGTCATTATGTTCCCCATACAAGCGAAACATTCTTGTCTCTCAGGAAAAAGGGTTTCTCTAAATGTAACAGCTGCTCTGCCTGTAGGTATATGGTACAGACGGACAAATTTTTGAACAGTAAACACACTAAAGAATATAATATTGGATACACCCTTAACTGTAAGACCAAGGGGGTGATATACTGTTTAACTTGTCCCTGTGACCTTAAATATATTGGCATGACTACACGAGAAGTCCGCTTTAGGGTCTTAGAACACACAAGAAATATCAAAACGGCACAACGGGATTTGGATTCATTCAAAAAAATTACATCTGTAGCTAGACATTTCCTTCAACATCATGCTTCAGACAGTACGTGTCTAACAGCATTTGCCTTTGATAAAGTGGCCCTAGGCATAAGGGGTGGGGATTTGGAGAAAGCTCTCCTTAAAAAGGACTGTCGCTGGATAGTTCTTCTCAATACCATGCAGCCCATGGGACTAAATGATTCTTTAGGGTTTGCTATGTTTTTATAGTTTATAATTGACATCTGTACATATATGCAATATTGTGTTCCAATTTAACTTCATTACCTTGTGAAGACGCGTGGCCCCCTTTCTTTTGAAATTAATTTTGCATAAATATGTATTATTTCGTTCCTCTCTGTTTTACTATTTAACTTTTTAAACAAAATTTCATAATTATTTTCTGATATAATGTCATCTTCTACTCTTGTATAAATATACAATTCTCTTCATTAATTTTCTCATGTTCTCAATACTAACTCTAAATATACTATTGTTCTATGTTATTAACATATATGTCTTTGCTTTGTCAGTGCATTGGCAAATGAATTTTGATGCAGCATCACATGACCTGCAGTGTCTTTTGACGAGGGTGACGTCACATGACACCGCGGCTTCATTTGACACCGCGTTGCCATGGACACGAGTGACGCCGGCAGAGTCAAGGTAAGTACAGCGTTGCAGAGGCCTCACGCGATCCCCCGGCATTTAATTTTAATGCCTCGGGGAAGTGCGAAGGGGAAGTGCGCGGGGTCTCTGCAACCGCCCGCGCCCGCCCAGAAAAATCTCCCACCCCCCAGTTTGCGCACCTATGGGTTATACCACAGATGTGGTCAAATGCTAAATAGAATTAATATAAGGTTTAAACTAGGCGCTGTCCTATATTCCTTTAGATATATATATATATATAAATATATATATATATATATATATATATATATATAGTGAATAAATGAGAACAAGGCACTCCGTCAGGTAGATATAGGTGGGTGCTAATCCTATATAAATCAAATAGGCTATACGATACCATGTGAGCAGATATCAGAGGCAGCACTCCAGAAGATAGTCAAAAAAAAATTGGTATTTAATGTGACATATAAACCAACGTTTCGGTCCTCCACACGGGACCTTTCTCAAGGTGATGAGAAAGGTCCCGTGTGGAGGACCGAAACGTTGGTTTATATGTCACATTAAATACCAATTTTTTTTTGACTATCTTCTGGAGTGCTGCCTCTGATATCTGCTCACACGGTATCGTATAGCCTATATATATATATATATATATACACACATATATATATATATATACACACACACACATATACGTATATGTATATATATATATATACAGTGCTCGACAAACCCGGTCGCCAACTCGCCAGCTGCGATCGGATATTGGCTCGTGGCCAGTAACCTTTCCCCTGCTCTCTAAAAAAAAAATCCCCTGCTAAAAAAAAAAAAAACGGAAAAATAAAAAATCAGAGCTGATTGGCTGTGACGCGGGATGGAGTTGCCAGGACTTCAAACCGCCCTTTCTGCATGGGTAAGTAATGGGGGGGGGGGGGGAGTGCGTGCGTGTGTTTCTCCTCGTGCGTGTCTCCTCGTGCGTGTCTCCTCCTCCTCCATAGTATCCTCTTGTATAATTGTGTCAGCTCCTTACAAGACCTGCACTGATCCGGCCATGGAGGAGTTTGAACAGATACTTGAGGTGGGGGGAATTTAATAGACTTTAAATATTTATATATACACTGGTACATCTTTCCCCCTCTCTCCGGCGCTCCCGCTGCCCGCACGGGACCTAACATACTCTAATAGGCCGGGGTGCTTCTCTCCCCCCCCCCCTCCCTCCGGTGCTACCGCTGCCCGCGCGGGTCTGAAGATGCTGCAGTAGCCGGGGCTTTTCTCTCTCCCCCCCCCCTCCCTCCGGTGCTACCGCTGCCCGCGCGGGTCTGAAGATGCTGCAGTAGCCGGGGCTTTTCTCTCCCCCCCCCCCTCCCTCCGGTGCTACCGCTGCCCGCGCGGGTCTGCAGGAAGTAGCAGGGTGTTTCTCCTCTCTCCCCTCCGCGCACGTCCCTTCCCGTGTGTGTGTGTGGGTGGGTATGAGAGTGAGATTGAGTGTTTGTGTGTGTATGGGAGAGAGAGATTGAGTGTGTGTGTGTATGAGACAGAGATTGAGTGTTTGTTTGTGTGTGTGTATATGGGAGAGAGAGATTGTGTGTGTGTGTGTGTGTGTGTGTGTGTGTGTGTGTGTGTGTGTGTGTGTGTGTGTGTGTGTGTGTGTGTGTGTGTGTGTGTGTGTGTGTGTGTGTGTGTGTGTGTGTGTGTGTGTGTGTGTGTGTGAGAGATTGAGTGTTTGTGTGTATATGGGAGAGAGAGATTGAGTGTGTGTGTGTGTGTATGTGTGTGTGTGAGAGAGAGAGATTGAGTGGTTGTGTGTATATGGGAGAGAGAGATTGAGTGTGTGTGTGTGTGTGTATGAGAGAGAGAATGTGTGTGTGCAGGACACCAGAGGTAACCACCCAGTCACCCCACCCCCCCACCCAGTCACCCCACCCCCCCACCCAGTCACCCACCCAGTCACCCCACCCCCCCACCCAGTCACCCACCCAGTCACCCCACCCCCCCACCCAGTCACCCACCCCCCCACCCAGTCACCCATCCCACCCCCCCACCCAGTCAAACGCAGTCACCCATCCAACCCCCCCACGCAGTCACCCAGTCAGTCATCCCACCCCCCACCCAGTCAGTCATATGTCAGTTATCCCACCCCCCACCCAGTCAGTTATCCCACCCCCCACCCAGTCAGTTATCCCACCCCCCACCCAGTCAGTTATCCCACCCCCCCAGTCAATCAGTTTACCCCCGTCTCTCCCCCCTCTCTGTCTCTCCCCCTCTCTCTCTGTATCTCCCCCCTTCTCTGTCTCCCCCTCTCTCTGTCTCTCCCCCCTCTCTGTCTCTCCCCCCTCTCTCTGTCTCTCCTCCCCTCTCTCTGTCTCCCCTCCCCTCTCTCTGTCTCTCCCCCTTCTCTGTCTCTCCCCCCTTTCTCTGTCTCTCCCCCCTTCTCTGTCTCTCCCCCTCTCTCTCTCTCTCCCCCCCCCTCTCTGTCTCTCTCTCTCTCCCCCCCCCCCTCTCTGTCTCTCTGTCTCTCCTCCCCTCCTCTCTGTCGCTCTCCCCTCTCTGTCGCTCTCCCCTCTCTGTCGCTCTCCCCTCTCTATCTCTCTCCCCTCTCTGTCTCTCTCCCCTCTCTGTCTCTCTCCCCTCTGTCTGTCTCCTCCCCTCTCTCTGTCTCCTCCCCTCTCTCTGTCTCTCCCCCCTTCTCTGTCTCTCTCCCCTTCTCTGTCTCTCTCCCCCTTCTCTGTCTCCCCTCTCTCTCTGTCTCTCCCCCTCTCTCTCTGTCTCTCCCCCTTTCTCTGTCTCTCCCCCCTTTCTCTGTCTCTCCCCCTCTCTCTGTCTCTCCCCCCCTCTCTGTCTCTCCCCCCCCCCTCTCTGTCTCTCCCCCCTCTCTTTGTCTCTCCTCCCCCCCTCTGTCGCTCTCCCCTCTCTGTCGCTCTCCCCTCTCTGTCGCTCTTCCCTCTCTGTCGCTCTCCCCTCTGTCTCTCTCTCCCCTCTGTCTCTCTCTGTCTCTCCCCTGTCTCTCTCTCTCTCTGTCTCTCTCTCACTCTCTGTCTCTCACCCACACTCTCTCTGTCTCACACTCTGGACATGGATATCTTATTTACCCTATATATCTTAACAGCCCTATACTACACCGAAATAACAAACTGCTTTCTTCCAGATCTGACTCAAGCTTCACACAGGAAACATCGGAACCCCCCCTAACCCAGAAGACAGGTAGGGAACGCCTCCCCTCCAATGTATAACATTGCGGGAATTAAGGTATCTGGACATTGAGGGACTGCGGATCAGGTAAGATCCCAGGCAAGATTGCTGCTTTAGATATTGTGAAGCGAGGCGTCCAGACATTGGTTAAGGGGTTCAGGAAACTAGTCATTCACATCTGGCTTTTTTTTCTAGATCCGACACACACACACACACACACACACACACACACACACACACACACACGTAACAAGGACTAATTGTAGTATAATGTAATACAATAAATAAACTTATGTCAAAAACAAATGTTCTTACTAGGAATTTACTCAATTTATTTTATTTATGTATTTTTTTTTAAAGCGGGCGGGACTAAGGGCGGGGTTGGGGGTGGGACTAGGGGCGGGGTTGGGGGCGGGATTAGGTGGCGAGTAGATTTTTTGGTTTGGCGAGTAGATTTTTGGGTGATTTGTCAAGCACTATATATATATATATAATATAATATAATATATATATTACACACACACACATATACGTATATGTATATATATATATTGTGACAGAAACCAGGGGATGGTAATAAATTCCATATATAGGGCTCCCAGGATACTGAACAGTTTCTATCCTGTCTGGCCTGGGAGTGCAGCCTTATAATACATGCACTCCATCCCACAGTTTTGGGCAAGCGCTGGAACTGAGGGATTTCTGTCACCTGTCATGCTAATTAGAAATCAGGTATGTAAGACTGATTTCCTGTTTGCTCTTGTCTCTTCTCCAGAGCCTGGAAGGCTGCTGAACACAGTGGGGAGAAGCCCCTTCCCCACACAGGTTCAATTGTTCTATTCATTTGGCTAACTCTGCAAAAGTACCTTGTTTTGTTGTTGGAAAGTGGAAAAGCCACTTCCACCCTGAGTTAGGGAAATCTAAGTTAAGTTATCGCTCAGGTGAGCAGCTTTTGTTTTGATGTGTTTTGTTGTATGCACTGTGGCAGTCTCAGTGCCTGGGACTGAATAAACCAGGCACAGCCTGTTTAAAGGAACAGTACGTGACGCCTCCTCATTTAACCTACCCCAAAAGACCGTGTTCTAACCGTCCCGGACAAGCAGCGGAGCCCCGGAGTAAGCTGTTTGTCACATATGGTGGAGAATGCGGGCAGAACACTAAAAGGTCTGGGGGTTAAAGAACTTTAAAAAAAAAAAAAAAAAAAAAGTTTTCTCTCTCTCTCTCCAAACAAGATGGAAGACGTGGTGAGTGCGCTGGTACGCAATGTCGCTGTCCAGAAAGACGCGAATGAAGCCCTGCAACAGGCGAATGCAAACCAGCAAGAGACAAACCGCTTGCTGAGAGAGGAGCAACAGCGGTTCGCTCAGGGCTTACAGCAGGAACTCGAGATCCTGAGGGAGACTATCAGTAACCTTCCACTGGCAGCGGCAGCCCCAGTTCCGAAAATGACCAGGGCAAGCCACTACCTTCAGAAGATGGGACCCTCGGATGATGTGGAAGCCTATCTTCTCACGTTTGAACGCACGGCACAGAGAGAGGGATGGCCAGAAGCTGAGTGGGCTGGTCTAATCGCACCCTTCCTAAGCGGCGAACCCCAGAAGGCTTACTTTGATCTAGAGCCAGCCGAAGCTAACGTCTATGCAAAATTGAAGTTCGAGATCCTCGCCCGCCTCGGCGTAACCACGGCTGTTCGCGCCCAAAGGTTTCACGCATGGTCCTTCACGATGGATAAAGCCACCCGAAGCCAGATGTATGACCTCATCCACCTCGCCCGGAAGTGGCTACAACCCGAGATCAACTCAGCAAGCCACATCGTGGAACGGTTGGTCATGGACCAGTTCTTGAGGAAACTTCCCTCTGCCTTACGCCATTGGGTCAGTCGGAGTGACCCCCACAATGCGGATGAGCTTGTGGCCCTCGTAGAAAGGTACAATGCAGCAGGAGAGCACCCGCAACCCACAGTCATGGAGCAACCCCACTACCCGAGGTTCCAGGACTCTTCCAGAGACGGTAAAAGGGTACCGGGGTTAAGGGGAGCTGAAGAGCGGCGACCACCTTCACGCAGCACCAGCAACAGTGGTTCGCACACTAAGGGCAATAGCCAACATGGGGAGCCGGGAAAAGGCTCTAAGTGGGACACAGACTATGTACCTAAATGTGTAAATTGTCATGAGAGGGGCCACACAGCAAAAATCTGCCCACTAAATGATGAGCCCATGCAATGCAACAGCGTGGAACCTTATTCGCTGTTGTCCCAATGTATGCGCCCTAGCCCAGAGGACCCCTTGAATAACCATCTGTGGGCATCTGTAAAGGTTAATGGTAGGAGGGTTCGGGCACTTCTGGACTCTGGGAGCATGGTCACACTAGTGTCCGAATACCTCTTGCCCATTAAGAAGAAACAGGGAAACAGTTCACAAAGAATGGCAATTTGTTGTATACATGGGGATAATCATGAATATTCCACTGTTGATGTTTTTTTTGAAACAGAGTTTGGTTCTTTAGATTTCAAGGTGGGTATTGTACCCAAACTGGCACATGATGTGTTAATAGGGACCGACTTTCCCCATTTTCTAAAAATGTGGTCCCCCGCTCAGAATAGCGCCCAGAGTTCAATAGCGGACCATAACGAAGTATTAGAAGAAATAAATCCTTTCCCGTTTTCAGAAATGGAGGTTGACGAGGGCCCAAATAAGAAGGGGGAAAAGGAGGAGTGCTGTAAAATTCCCTTCCCCATCACTACTTTGGTAGGGAATACCCCAAATCAGGATGTTGATCAGACACTTACCACCCCAGAACCGGATAAGACCCTCGCTGACCTAGAGGTCAGTCCTGGGAGTTTTAAGAAGGCCCAGTGGGAGGACCCCACATTAGAGGTAGCAAGGGGAAATATACGGGACCTGAATAGTACTCTTGGCCAACCAGATAGGTCGCTTGCTTACCCCTACTTCGAGGTAGAGAACGACCTAGTATATCGGGTTGATAAAAGAAAATCAGTTACAACTAAACAATTGTTGGTACCACGGACATTCCGTAATGTAGTGTTACACCTCGCACATAGTCATCCATTGGGGGGACACCTAGGGGTGGAAAAGACAAAAGAAAAGGTTCTCCGAAGCTTCTATTGGCCTGGGGTTCTGGCAGAAATTACGAATTATTGTTCCTCATGCCCAGCATGTCAGATCACCGCCCCGTTCAAGGCGTACCGCAGCCCATTGGTACCCCTTCCCATAATAGAGGTACCATTTGACCGGATTGCTATGGATCTAGTAGGACCCCTAATAAAGTCTGCTAGGGGACATCAGCATATATTGGTAATATTAGATTATGCCACCCGATATCCGGAGGCAGTTCCCCTACGTAGCACCTCTGCCAAAAACATAGCAAAAGAGTTAGTAGTTCTGTTTTCCCGGGTTGGAATTCCTAAAGAGATTCTATCTGACCAGGGAACACCGTTTATGTCCCAAGTAACAAAAGAGTTATGTAAACTCCTAAAAATCAAGCACCTCAGAACCTCAGTCTATCATCTGTAAACTCCTAAAAATCAAGCACCTCAGAACCTCAGTCTATCATCCACAAACAGATGGTTTAGTGGAAAGGTTCAATAAAACCTTAAAGAGCATGTTACGGCGGGCGGTCGATAAAGATGGGAAAAACTGGGATTGTTTGTTACCGTACCTGTTATTTGCCATTAGGGAAGTTCCCCAATCATCCACAGGCTTCTCCCCGTTTGAACTATTGTATGGCCGACACCCAAGGGGCTTACTGGATATAGCCAAAGAGACTTGGGAACACGAGGTTACCCCTTACAGAAGTGTAATAGAGCATGTTGCCCAGATGCAGGACCGCATTGCTGCAGTCCTACCCATAGTGAGGGAACACATGGAGAAAGCTCAAGAAGCACAGAGGAATACGTATAATAAGGGTGCTAGGGTCAGAATTTTTTTTCCAGGTGATAGCGTACTAGTTCTGGTTCCCACCGTGGAAAGTAAATTCCTTGCTAAATGGCATGGGCCATATGAGGTCTTGGAAAGAGTGGGAGAAGTAAATTATAAGGTAAGACAGCCAGGTAGGAGGAAACCTGAGCAAATTTACCATATAAACCTACTCAAGCCCTGGAAAGATAGAGAAGTCTTGTCAACCCTAGTAACCCCAGGTCCGTCAGAGAGTCAAGAAACTGACCCAGAGGTTAGCATAGCTGAAACCCTGTCCGTTCATCAGAAACAAGAGGTTCAGAATTTAGTGAGCAGAAACAAAGAAATCTTCTCTACACAGCCAGGTAGAACTAGCGTAATTGAACATGACCTAGTCTCTGAACCGGGGGTCCGAGTTAACCTTAAACCGTACCGAATCCCAGAGGCCAAAAGAGAGGCTATAAGTTTAGAGGTTAAAAAAATGCTAAAACTAGGCGTAATTGAGGAATCCCAAAGTGGGTGGAACAGCCCTATAGTCTTAGTCCCAAAGCCAGATGGTACAACAAGGTTTTGTAATGACTACCGGAAACTAAACGCGGTGTCAAAATTTGATACTTACCCTATGCCCAGGGTAGATGAACTTGTAGAGAGACTGGGTAAAGCCCGATATCTCACAACCCTAGACCTAACAAAAGGGTACTGGCAGGTTCCCCTCACAGAAAGGGCAAAAGAAAAGACAGCCTTCTCAACCCCAGACGGCCTCTTTCAGTATAGGGTGCTGCCTTTTGGCTTACATGGAGCTCCCGCCACATTCCAAAGAATGATGGATAAAATTTTAAAACCACATGCTCGGTATGCTGCTGCCTACCTGGATGATGTGGTAATCCATAGTGAAGATTGGCAATCCCACCTTCCAAAGGTCCAAGCTGTGCTCGACGCAGTTCGGTCTGCTGGACTAACTGCTAACCCCGCTAAATGCACCATTGGTCTGGAGGAGGCCAAGTATCTGGGGTATTCTATTGGCAGAGGTTTACTCAAACCCCAAACACTCAAAGTGGAGGCGATACAAGGTTGGCCAAGGCCAGTTACAAAAAAACAAGTAAGGACCTTTTTGGGGTTAATTGGGTACTATAGAAGGTTTATTCCCAATTTTGCGACTAAGGCAACCCCACTAACCGACCTCACAAAAGCAAGAGGACCACTTATGGTAAAGTGGTCCCCCGAAACCGAACAGGCCTTTAGAAGCCTGAAAGAAGCTCTCTGTGCCCAACCAGTGTTGGTCACACCTGACTTCTCCAAAGAGTTCGTAGTCCAAACCGACGCATCTGAGGTAGGGCTGGGGGCGGTACTCTCCCAGGAGTCTCAAGGTGAGGAACACCCCATCCTTTATTTAAGTAGGAAACTAAATCCCCAGGAGAAAAATTACTCCATAGTAGAGAAAGAGTGTCTCGCAATAAAGTGGGCTGTAGAGACGCTCAAATACTACCTGTTGGGGAGAAAATTCCGGTTGGTCACAGATCATGCACCCCTTACCTGGATGTGTCAAAACAGGGAAAAGAATGCTAGAGTGACCAGGTGGTTCCTAAGCCTACAACCCTTTAAATTTTCTGTGGAACACAGGTCAGGGCACAAACATGGCAATGCTGACGGGTTGTCAAGGATGCACTCCCTAATATCCATGGTCGCTCATCCCTCAGGGTCTGAGCTGGGGGGGAGGATATGTGACAGAAACCAGGGGATGGTAATAAATTCCATATATAGGGCTCCCAGGATACTGAACAGTTTCTATCCTGTCTGGCCTGGGAGTGCAGCCTTATAATACATGCACTCCATCCCACAGTTTTGGGCAAGCGCTGGAACTGAGGGATTTCTGTCACCTGTCATGCTAATTAGAAATCAGGTATGTAAGACTGATTTCCTGTTTGCTCTTGTCTCTTCTCCAGAGCCTGGAAGGCTGCTGAACACAGTGGGGAGAAGCCCCTTCCCCACACAGGTTCAATTGTTCTATTCATTTGGCTAACTCTGCAAAAGTACCTTGTTTTGTTGTTGGAAAGTGGAAAAGCCACTTCCACCCTGAGTTAGGGAAATCTAAGTTAAGTTATCGCTCAGTTGAGCAGCTTTTGTTTTGATGTGTTTTGTTGTATGCACTGTGGCAGTCTCAGTGCCTGGGACTGAATAAACCAGGCACAGCCTGTTTAAAGGAACAGTACGTGACGCCTCCTCATTTAACCTACCCCAAAAGACCGTGTTCTAACCGTCCCGGACAAGCAGCGGAGCCCCGGAGTAAGCTGTTTGTCACAATATATATATATATATATATATATATATATATATATATATATATATATATATATACACACACACACACACACACACACATGTATATATATATATGTATATATATATATATATATATATATATGTATGTATATATATATATATATATATATATATATATATATATAATATATAAAACAATCTAATAAATTAAAAAGTTGGATAAAACGTTATATGTGTGTGCAATATATATATATAGTATAGTGCACACTATATAACGTTTACTATATGTATATTGCACACACATATAACGTTTTATCCAACTTTTTAATTTATTATTTGTAGAGAAAATGAACAATGTCGCCAGAAGCGCTATTTTTCAAAATGTAGCATCTCTACTAATTAGTGTAAATGATACTTCATATAAAGCAGGTTATGGGACACGCTTATCACATCCCAGTATATGGATATCTTCTCTTATCACAAGCTGGTAACATCTGACAGGGCTCAGAGTCTGAGCCCAGAATGTGACATACAGAACATTCTCATTCTAAATTTCAAATAATATTGTGTTTATTTCTGACCTGACTGCCGTGGTTACAGCTCAACCGCTCTGTGCCTGGGTTCCACTGCATGTCACCACTTTCTGCCACAACCAGCTGACGGTGGATCTACAAGGAGTTCAACGCTCAGTGGCATCAAATCTGTGGCTTGGTTGGCGTATAATTTCTCCATTTTTATTGGATTGTTTTAAATAGATTTTATTTAGTATACTTAGTATACTTAAAGCCAGAACATTTCCAAGCGAGATGGAGACTGACTGGGTAAGATCTGATTAAAGGACAACCTTTGGGGAAGGAAAGGGTGACGGGGGAGTGTAAGAGCAAGGTGGTGTGTGAGAATGGGGCAGAGCAAGAGAACGCAAAAATGATGGGGATTTGCTGCACACCAAAAAAACAATAAGTAGTGATACTTTTACCGGTCGGTGTTCCTCAGTCCCAGGGAAGACCGGCATTTCGTTCAATGTATAGAATATGATTGATGGAAAAGGGCACACGGATTTGAATCAAGAAAGATCATTTATTGTGCCACAGACTGCAACGTTTCGGCTGCTGGCCTTTCTTTACTGGCTTTAGTGGGTTTAGCCACTTTACCTGAGAGAGGCCAGCAGGCCGAAATGTTGTAGCCTATGGCAGTGCAAGAGAAAACAGGTTGGGGGGGGGGTTCTAGCAAGGTCGCCGATCCATGGGTGAGGGGCCCCGGGGGAAACTAGTCCTGGGCCCCGGGAAAGCTGTCTGTGGCCCATACAAGCTGAGTAACATGTAGAAAGGACACATGTATGTTCAGAATGAGTTAGCATGGTATTTTGTGAGGCATCATAGCAGGTAATACTGTGCACTGCAAGCTCAGTCAGTGTGAGGAAGGGTCCGATGGAGGAGTTGGAGGGTTCCAGGATATCTCAAAACTGAGGGGCGCGACATTTTCTTGGGGTGGTGGGGCTCGGCGCTTACAGAGGCCCCACGCTCTTCCCCACAGCCTTTAAATTAAATGCCGGCGATCGCGCGCAAGGCCTCTGTAAGTTCCCTTTCCGTGTCTCCGGCGGCTTCTGGAGACTACAACGTGGCGTCACCTGATGTGGCGTTGCCATAGCAACGTGATATCGCATGACGCCGTTACATCAGAACGCCGGAGACAAAGTAAGGAGGGGGGGGGGAGCAGGGGAAAAAGGTTGCGCAACCCTGTCTTAAAGCATTGTCCTGCATACAGATCAAAGCCTGGCTACGCGGAAAGCAGCCGAAAAGAAGACGGAAAAGAAGACAGAAAAGAAGACAGAAAAGAAGACGGGCGAAGCAGGTGAGTAATGAAATAGCCGTCACTGTGTAACTCTTCCAATTAACAAAACACACAGAGGTAAATGAGAATTTAAATCCTAATAGAGGTATATTAGTATTTTATCTGGTAGTGTTAGGACTTGCGAACAGGTGTCTGCCTTGTCGTGGCTCACAAGCTTACAACGCTTTGGCCAAAGGGTTAAACTAAATTACCCTTTTTCAAGACAATATATAAGTATTTTACTGCGTATTTTTGTCATATTGGATGTAGCATTGGGCTTCTCCATCCTAACGCTTACAATTAATTACCTGCAACTTCATGCAGGGAAATAGCAACGCTTGTTTTTAACGCATTAAGCGCCGAGGGGGAATTCAACTGCTGAGAGGTTAAGGGAGTTACTAACCCAAACTCAGCGACGTTTCTGTGTCTCTGTGATAACTCCCCCAGGACATGCCTGAAAACCAGAGGTAACTCAGAGCATTTTTTCCTGGTAAAATATTTGATAAATAGAAACATGATCTCGGAGACTGTGAGACACCCCTCCCCCTTCCCCCTTCCCTCTCCCCCCCCTCACCCTCCCCCCTTCCCTTCTACACTTGGCGTCCCAAACCCCACCATAACCAATACATAAATAACCACAAACACGAGGTCTGGCGGTGCGAGGCCGCGGCTTTTTATTAAAACACCAATTAACCTAATAAGTGCCACCCCCTGCCAGAGTGCTCGCTCATTGGGTAAAGGCCAAAGGTACCTGATCTAATGGCCCGTAACTGCCCCCTAACCGGGCCCCGCCCCGGCCGTCTGGCGAGAATTGGCCCAAGGAACGCACGTGTAAATGAGCCGCGCCCACTCGCCGCTCCCAGCCTCCTTTTATTTTATTTCTGTTATTCATTTTCATTGTTTATTTATTCTTTTATTATTTTTAACACGTTCAACCAACATATTTACCAGAATTCACAATAAAGGGCAGGGTGGGCGGGAAGCTCATGGCAGGGCGCAGACTGACCCCGCGCCTCTATCTAATTCTAACCTCCCTGGCCCTTCCCCCTGCTGTGTCACCCTCACTGCCAGACGGTGGGGGGGGACACAGTCCACACTCACAGGTAAGGGGAGCCAAGTCCCTCTAGTTATAGCGCCGGTCACCGAGGGTTCAAGGCTACTTTTGTGGGTTATTTTCAGTGTTCGACAAACCTATACATTTGCTCGCCCCGGGCGAGTGGATTTAACCGCCGGGCGAGTAAATATTGGCCCAAGCAGCACACGTTTGGTACTAGGTGGCGAGTAGATTTTTTTGTGTGGCGAGTAGATTTTTTGGTGATTTGTCAACCACTGGTTATTTTGATGCGAGCTACACTGGGGAATATTTAGGGGTCTCCCCAGACACAGAGAGAACATTTAAGGGTCTCCCCAGACACAAAGAGAGAACATTTAGGGGTCTCCCAGACACAGAGAACATTTTGAGATCTCCCCAGACACAAAGAGAGAACATTTTGGGGTCTCTCCAGACACAGAGAGAACATTTAGGGGTCTCCCCAGACACAAAGAGAACATTTTGGGGTCTCTCCAGACACAGAGAGAACATTTTGGGGTCTCTCCAGACACAGAGAGAACATTTAGGGCTCTCCCCAGACACAGAGAGAACATTTAGGGCTCTCCCCAGACACAGAGAGAACATTTAGGGCTCTCCCCAGACACAGAGAGAACATTTAGGGGTCTCCCCAGACACAGAGAGAACATTTAGGGCTCTCCCCAGACACAGAGAGAACATTTAGGGCTCTCCCCAGACACAGAACCCCACACACTTAGATCCCAAAACCTCAGCCTTTCCCAAACTGCAGGCGGAGGAGACAAGATTCCAGGTGCTTAAATAAAACCTTGTTACCCGGAGCGTGTCTGGCTTTTATTGGAACTTGTCCTGATTCTGTCACCAATACAGGTTATCTATATCATCACTTCTCTGTGTGTATCCGACTGTCTCTTTTCTTATTAACCCTGCGTATGTCTGTCACTTGTTATACTAGATCTGTCACATTCCATGTTCCTTTTGAGTGTATCTTGTGTCTCTTCATGTCTCGCTGTATCTCTGTGTCTGCTAAGACTCTCACTGCTACAGTGCTAGAGTCCTAAAAAAGGTGTGTAGGTAGGTGTGTGTGTATAGGTGAGTGTGTGTGTATAGGTGAGTGTGTGTAGGTAGGTGTGTGTGTAGGTAGGGGTGTGTGATAGAGCAAGAGAGAGCGAGAGAGAGATAGCGGCACAGCGTTTCGGTCCTATATATACACGCACACCTATACACACATGTTCCTGCTCCTAAAAACTGCAGGGACGGAGTACCAACAGGTTCCTGCTCCTAAAATACAAATGCACAATCAGTCATATTCACACACACTCCCACTAAAATACACACACATTGATACTCTTGTAGAAGCACAGACACACACTAAAATATATATGTCGGTGGCCCTGGTCACGTGGGAAGGGCATTGAAGGAGTCTATCACTCCGAAGCATTGCTAACATTGCGAAGCAACGTTGGGTTGTGAAGATTGTTACTGTTTGGGTGCTGTGGACAATTGGCTTAACCGTCAAACCCCCCATACAGCACCAGGACATGTATAGGAGGGAGGAATACATGTGATCACATTACTATCCTCTGTATCACAGGCATGGGCGTGGGAGGAGGAGGAAGTCGCAAGAATCAAAGCTTTCCGGGTAAATGGGAATGGCGGATCTGTGAATCTGCCGCACACACGGTGTTATTAGCTGTTGTACAGGACACTATTTATGGAAAAGTCTGTAACACTTTACAGTGTAACAATACAGAACTGCTGGAGATGTTTTAATGAAGGTTAGTGGGTCCCTGTTTCCTCGGCTCTCATGGGATGGGAGCGTTCCCCAAATCTGAGGTTTGTGCCCCTATTACATGGGGGTGGTGGGGGAGAAATACATAGGAACAAAAATAAAGAGAGACGGAGATAAATAAAAGAGATAAGATTAAAGGGGGAGAGAGGGACTGACAGGAGATAGAAAGGAAAGGCAGAGAGTAGGGAGACTTCTCATCCAAGGTGATGAAACAGCTGTGACACATGGACACCTTCTCTGAGAAACCTTCCACTACCCATTACACCTCCACCGTAGGGCGTACTGCGTCTGGGGAGGGGGTGTGTAAAGGATCCTGGGGAGGGGCGTATAATGGAGTTCTGGGCCTGGGGAGGGGTGTATAACAGGGTACTTGGCCTGGGGGTATAATGGGGAACTGGGTCTGGGGGTATAACGGGGTACTGGGCCTGGGGAGGTGAGTATAATGGGGTAGTGGGCCTGGGGAGGGGCATATAACCGAGTACAGGGCCTGGGCAGGGGCAAGTAACCAAGTACTGGGCCTGGGGAGGTGGGTATAACCGAGTACTGGGCCTGGGCAGGGGCATATAACCGAGTACTGGGCCTGGCCACGGGCATATAACCGAGTTCTGGGCCTGGGAAGGTGGGTATAACTGGGTACTGGGGAGGGGGGTATAAGTAGGGTTGCCAGGTGTCCGGTATTGAACTGGACTGTCCTGTATTTGGATACTCTGTCCAGTAAAGAATGAGCGGTACTGTAATACTGGACATGTATGTGTCCAGTATTTTCCTCCCTGGACATAGTGACCTGACACACCTTTCACCATTGAGTCCAGTATTTTTGGAGATGCCACCGTGCACCCCTAGGTATAAGTGGCACAGGAGCTCCTGCGATACAGAGTATAACTGTCCCTGGTTACAAAAACTTCATGTCTCCTGCAGGTCCGGAGACACACAAAGGTGGTGCCCTTTGTGCTACAGGAAGACGAGGCGGGCTACGAGACGGACGAGGCGGACGAGGCGGGCTACGAAGCGGACGACGAGGCGGGCTTCAAGGAGGACGACAAGTGGGGCGACGAGAGGTGCGGAGGGACGTGCTGCTTCCCCTTCCTCAGGCTGGGGATGACATCCCGGGTGCAGGTACCAGAGGGGCCAGGCCGCAGAAACACGGAGATTCTAGGGGCCCTGAGAAGATCCCAGGAGCAGGTACCAGAGGGGCCAGGCCGCAGAAACAGGGGGATTCTAGGGGCCCTGAGAAGATCCCGGGTACAAGTACTAGAGGGGCCAGGGCGCAGAAACAGGGAGATTCTAGGGGCCCCAAGAAGATCCCGGGAGCAGGTACCAGAGGGGCCAGGCCGCAGAAACAGGGAGATTCTTGGGGCCCTGAGAAGATCCCAGGAGCAGGTACCAGAGGGGCCAGGCCGCAGAAACAGGATTCTTGGGGCCCTGAGAAGATCCCGGGTACAAGTACTAGAGGGGCCAGGGCGCGGAAACGGGGGGATTCTTGGGGCCCTGAGAAGATCCCAGGAGCAGGTACCAGAGGGGCCAGGGCGCAGAAACAGGGAGATTCTAGGGGCCCTGAGAAGATCCCAGGAGCAGGTACCAGAGGGGCCAGGCCGCAGAAACAGGATTCTTGGGGCCCTGAGAAGATCCCGGGTACAAGTACTAGAGGGGCCAGGGCGCGGAAACGGGGGGATTCTTGGGGCCCCAAGAAGATCCCAGGAGCAGGTACCAGAGGGGCCAGGCCGCAGAAACAGTATTCTTGGGGCCCTGAGAAGATCCCGGGTACAAGTACTAGAGGGGCCAGGGCGCGGAAACGGGGGGATTCTTGGGGCACTGAGAAGATCCCAGGAGCAGGTACCAGAGGGGCCAGGCCGCAGATACGGGATTCTTGGGGCCCTGAGAAGATCCCGGGTACAAGTACTAGAGGGGCCAGGGCGCGGAAACGGGGGGATTCTTGGGGCCCTGAGAAGTTCCCGGGTACAAGTACTAGAGGGGCCAGGGCGCGGAAACGGGGGAATTCTTGGGGCCCTGAGAAGATCCCAGGAGCAGGTACCAGAGGGGCCAGGGCGCAGAAACAGGGAGATTCTAGGGGCCCTGAGAAGATCCCAGGAGCAGGTACCAGAGGGGCCAGGCCGCAGAAACAGGATTCTTGGGGCTCTGAGAAGATCCCGGGTACAAGTACTAGAGGGGCCAGGGCGCGGAAACGGGGGGATTCTTGGGGCCCTGAGAAGATCCCAGGAGCAGGTACCAGAGGGGCCAGGGTGCAGAAACAGGGAGATTCTAGGGGCCCTGAGAAGATCCCAGGAGCAGGTACCAGAGGGGCCAGGCCGCAGAAACAGGATTCTTGGGGCCCTGAGAAGATCCCGGGTACAAGTACTAGAGGGGCCAGGGCGCGGAAACGGGGGGATTCTTGGGGCCCTGAGAAGATCCCAGGAGCAGGTACCAGAGGGGCCAGGCCGCAGAAACAGGATTCTTGGGGCCCTGAGAAGATCCCGGGTACAAGTACTAGAGGGGCCAGGGCGCGGAAACGGGGGGATTCTTGGGGCCCTGAGAAGATCCCAGGAGCAGGTACCAGAGGGGCCAGGGCGCAGAAACAGGGAGATTCTAGGGGCCCTGAGAAGATCCCAGGAGCAGGTACCAGAGGGGCCAGGCCGCAGAAACAGGATTCTTGGGGCCCTGAGAAGATCCCGGGTACAAGTACTAGAGGGGCCAGGGCGCGGAAACGGGGGGATTCTTGGGGCCCCAAGAAGATCCCAGGAGCAGGTACCAGAGGGGCCAGGCCGCAGAAACAGGATTCTTGGGGCCCTGAGAAGATCCCGGGTACAAGTACTAGAGGGGCCAGGGCGCGGAAACGGGGGGATTCTTGGGGCCCTGAGAAGATCCCAGGAGCAGGTACCAGAGGGGCCAGGCCTCAGAAACAGGATTCTTGGGGCCCTGAGAAGATCCCGGGTACAAGTACTAGAGGGGCCAGGGCGCGGAAACGGGGGGATTCTTGGGGCCCTGAGAAGATCCCAGGAGCAGGTACCAGAGGGGCCAGGCCTCAGAAACAGGATTCTTGGGGCCCTGAGAAGATCCCGGGTACAAGTACTAGAGGGGCCAGGGCGCGGAAACGGGGGGATTCTTGGGGCACTGAGAAGATCCCAGGAGCAGGTACCAGAGGGGCCAGGCCGCAGATACGGGATTCTTGGGGCCCTGAGAAGATCCCGGGTACAAGTACTAGAGGGGCCAGGGCGCGGAAACGGGGGGATTCTTGGGGCCCTGAGAAGATCCCGGGTACAAGTACTAGAGGGGCCAGGGCGCGGAAACGGGGGGATTCTTGGGGCCCTGAGAAGATCCCAGGAGCAGGTACCAGAGGGGCCAGGGCGCAGAAACAGGGAGATTCTAGGGGCCCTGAGAAGATCCCAGGAGCAGGTACCAGAGGGGCCAGGCCGCAGAAACAGGATTCTTGGGGCTCTGAGAAGATCCCGGGTACAAGTACTAGAGGGGCCAGGGCGCGGAAACGGGGGGATTCTTGGGGCCCTGAGAAGATCCCAGGAGCAGGTACCAGAGGGGCCAGGGTGCAGAAACAGGGAGATTCTAGGGGCCCTGAGAAGATCCCGGGTACAAGTACTAGAGGGGCCAGGGCGCGGAAACGGGGGGATTCTTGGGGCCCTGAGAAGTTCCCGGGTACAAGTACTAGAGGGGCCAGGGCGCGGAAACGGGGGGATTCTTGGGGCCCTGAGAAGATCCCAGGAGCAGGTACCAGAGGGGCCAGGGCGCAGAAACAGGGAGATTCTAGGGGCCCTGAGAAGATCCCAGGAGCAGGTACCAGAGGGGCCAGGCCGCAGAAACAGGATTCTTGGGGCTCTGAGAAGATCCCGGGTACAAGTACTAGAGGGGCCAGGGCGCGGAAACGGGGGGATTCTTGGGGCCCTGAGAAGATCCCAGGAGCAGGTACCAGAGGGGCCAGGGTGCAGAAACAGGGAGATTCTAGGGGCCCTGAGAAGATCCCAGGAGCAGGTACCAGAGGGGCCAGGCCGCAGAAACAGGATTCTTGGGGCCCTGAGAAGATCCCGGGTACAAGTACTAGAGGGGCCAGGGCGCGGAAACGGGGGGATTCTTGGGGCCCTGAGAAGATCCCAGGAGCAGGTACCAGAGGGGCCAGGCCGCAGAAACAGGATTCTTGGGGCCCTGAGAAGATCCCGGGTACAAGTACTAGAGGGGCCAGGGCGCGGAAACGGGGGGATTCTTGGGGCACTGAGAAGATCCCAGGAGCAGGTACCAGAGGGGCCAGGCCGCAGATACGGGATTCTTGGGGCCCTGAGAAGATCCCGGGTACAAGTACTAGAGGGGCCAGGCCGCAGAAACGGGGGGATTCTTGGGGCCCTGAGAAGATCCCGGGTACAAGTACTAGAGGGGCCAGGGCGCGGAAACGGGGGGATTCTTGGGGTCCTGAGAAGATCCCAGGAGCAGGTACCAGAGGGGCCAGGCCGCAGAAACAGGATTCTTGGGGCCCTGAGAAGATCCCGGGTACAAGTACTAGAGGGGCCAGGGCGCGGAAACGGGGGGATTCTTGGGGCCCTGAGAAGATCCCAGGAGCAGGTACCAGAGGGGCCAGGCCGCAGAAACGGGGGGATTCTTGGGGACCTGAGAAGATGGTTTGACCGCAGGACAGGTAGATAAGAGCAGGAAGCCTGCGGGACAGGGCAAATAAGAGCAGGAAGGCTGCGGGAGGGGCAGATAAGAGCACGACGGCTGCGGGAGGGGCAGATAAGAGCACGACGGCTGCGGGAGGGGCAGATAAGAGCACGACGGCTGCGGGAGGGGCAGATAAGAGCAGGAAGGCTGCAGGATGGGGCAGGTACTAGAGGGAGATAGGGATATTGGGCGTGAGGGGCGGATACAAGAGGGAGATAGGGATATTGGGCGTGAGGGGCGGATACTAGAGGGAGATAGGGATATTGGGCGTGAGGGGCGGGTACTAGAGGGAGATAGGGATATTGGGCGTGAGGGGCGGATACTAGAGGGAGATAGGGATATTGGGCGTGAGGGGCAAGTACTGGAGGGAGATAGGGATATTGGGCGTGAGGGGCGGGTACTAGAGGGAGATAGGGATATAGGCCGTGAGGGGCGGGTACTAGAGGGAGATAGGGATATTGGGCGTGAGGGGCGGGTACTAGAGAGAGATAGGGATATTGGGCGTAAGGGGCAGGTACTAGAGGGAGATAGGGATATTGGGCGTGAGGGGCGGGTACTAGAGGGAGATAGGGAGATTGGGCGTGAGGGGCGGGTACTAGAGGGAGATAGGGATATTGGGCGTGAGGGGCGGATACTAGAGGGGGATAGGGATATTGAGCGTGAGGGGCAGGTACTAGAGGGAGATACGGATATTGGGCGTGAGGGGCGGATACTAGAGGGAGATAGGGATATTGGGCATGAGGGGCGGGTACTAGAGGGAGATAGGGATATTGGGCGTGAGGGGCATGTACTAGAGGGAGATAGGGATATTGGGCGTGAGGGGCAGGTACTAGAGGGAGATAGGGATATTGGGCGTGAGGGGCAGCTACTAGAGGGAGATAGGGATATTGGGTGTGAGGGGCAGGTACTGGAGGGAGATAGGGATATAGGGCGTGAGGGGCAGGTACTAGAGGGAGATAGGGATATAGGGCGTGAGGGGCAGGTACTAGAGGGAGATAGGGATATTGGGCGTGAGGGGCGAATACTAGAGGGAGATAGGGATATTGGGCATGAGGGGCAAGTACTGGAGGGAGATAGGGATATTGGGCGTGAGGGGTGGGTACTAGAGGGAGATAGGGATAATGGGCGTGAGGGGCGGGTACTAGAGGGAGACAGGTATATTGGGCTTGAGGGGCGGGTACTAGAGGGAGATAGGGATATTGGGCGTGAGGGGCAGGTACAAGAGGGAGATAAGGATATTGGGCGTGAGGGGCGGGTACTAGAGGGAGATAGGGATATTGGGCGTGAGGGGCATGTACTAGAGGGAGATAGGGATAATGGGCGTGAGGGGCGGGTACTAGAGGGAGACAGGTATATTGGGCTTGAGGGGCGGGTACTAGAGGGAGATAGGGATATTGGGCGTGAGGGGCAGGTACAAGAGGGAGATAAGGATATTGGGCGTGAGGGGCGGGTACTAGAGGGAGATAGGGATATTGGGCGTGAGGGGCATGTACTAGAGGGAGATAGGGATATTGGGCGTGAGGGGCAGGTACTAGAGGGAGATAGGGATATTGGGCGTGAGGGGCAGCTACTAGAGGGAGATAGGGATATTGGGTGTGAGGGGCAGGTACTGGAGGGAGATAGGGATATAGGGCGTGAGGGGCAGGTACTAGAGGGAGATAGGGATATAGGGCGTGAGGGGCAGGTACTAGAGGGAGATAGGGATATTGGGCGTGAGGGGCGAATACTAGAGGGAGATAGGGATATTGGGCATGAGGGGCAGGTACTAGAGGGAGATAGGGATATTGGGCGTGAGGGGCAAGTACTGGAGGGAGATAGGGATATTGGGCGTGAGGGGTGGGTACTAGAGGGAGATAGGGATAATGGGCGTGAGGGGCGGGTACTAGAGGGAGACAGGTATATTGGGCTTGAGGGGCGGGTACTAGAGGGAGATAGGGATATTGGGCGTGAGGGGCAGGTACAAGAGGGAGATAAGGATATTGGGCGTGAGGGGCGGGTACTAGAGGGAGATAGGGATATTGGGCGTGAGGGGCGGGTACTAGAGGGAGATAGGGATATTGGGCGTGAGGGGCGGGTACTAGAGGGAGATAGGGATATTGGGCGTGAGGGGCGGGTACTAGAGGGAGATAGGGATATAGGCCGTGAGGGGCGGGTACTAGAGGGAGATAGGGATATTGGGCGTGAGGGGCGGGTACTAGAGAGAGATAGGGATATTGGGCGTAAGGGGCAGGTACTAGAGGGAGATAGGGATATTGGGCGTGAGGGGCGGGTACTAGAGGGAGATAGGGAGATTGGGCGTGAGGGGTGGGTACTAGAGGGAGATAGGGATATTGGGCGTGAGGGGCGGATACTAGAGGGGGATAGGGATATTGAGCGTGAGGGGCAGGTACTAGAGGGAGATACGGATATTGGGCGTGAGGGGCGGATACTAGAGGGAGATAGGGATATTGGGCATGAGGGGCGGGTACTAGAGGGAGATAGGGATATTGGGCGTGAGGGGCATGTACTAGAGGGAGATAGGGATATTGGGCGTGAGGGGCAGGTACTAGAGGGAGATAGGGATATTGGGCGTGAGGGGCAGCTACTAGAGGGAGATAGGGATATTGGGTGTGAGGGGCAGGTACTGGAGGGAGATAGGGATATAGGGCGTGAGGGGCAGGTACTAGAGGGAGATAGGGATATAGGGCGTGAGGGGCAGGTACTAGAGGGAGATAGGGATATTGGGCGTGAGGGGCGAATACTAGAGGGAGATAGGGATATTGGGCATGAGGGGCAGGTACTAGAGGGAGATAGGGATATTGGGCGTGAGGGGCAAGTACTGGAGGGAGATAGGGATATTGGGCGTGAGGGGTGGGTACTAGAGGGAGCTAGGGATAATGGGCGTGAGGGGCGGGAACTAGAGGGAGACAGGTATATTGGGCTTGAGGGGCGGGTACTAGAGGGAGATAGGGATATTGGGCGTGAGGGGCGGGTACTAGAGGGAGATAGGGATATTGGGCGTGAGGGGCGGGTACTGGAGGGAGATAGGGATATTGGGTGTGAGGGGCAGGTACTAGAGGGATATAGGGATATAGGCCGTGAGGGGCGGGTACTAGAAGGAGATAGGGATATAGGCCATGAGGGGCGGGTACTAGAGGGAGATAGGGATATTGGGCGTATGGGGCGGGTACTAGAGAGAGATAGGGATATTGGGCGTGAGGGGCAGGTACTAGAGGGAGATAGGGATATTGGGCGTGAGAGGCAGGTACAAGAGGGAGATAGGGATATTGGGCGTGAGAGGCAGGTACTAGAGGGGGATAGGGATATTGGGCATGAGGGGCGGGTACTAGAGGGAGATAGGGATATTGGGCTTGAGGGGCGGGTACTAGAGGTAGATAGGGATATTGGGCGTGAGGGGCAGGTACTAGAGGGAGATAGGGATATTGGGCGTGAGAGGCAGGTACAAGAGGGAGATAGGGATATTGGGCGTGAGAGGCAGGTACTAGAGGGACATAGGGATATTGGGCGTGAGGGGCGGGTACTAGAGGGAGATAGGGATATTGGGTGTGAGGGGCGGGTACTAGAGGGAGATAGGGATATAGGCCGTGAGGGGCGGGTACTAGAGGGAGATAGGGAAATAGGCCGTGAGGGGCGGGTACTAGAGGGAGATAGGGATATTGGGCGTGAGAGGCAGGTACAAGAGGGAGATAGGGATATTGGGCGTGAGAGGCAGGTACTAGAGGGACATAGGGATATTGGGCGTGAGGGGCGGGTACTAGAGGGAGATAGGGATATTGGGTGTGAGGGGCGGGTACTAGAGGGAGATAGGGATATAGGCCGTGAGGGGCGGGTACTAGAGGGAGATAGGGAAATAGGCCATGAGGGGCGGGTACTAGAGGGAGATAGGGATATTGGGCGTGAGGGGCAGGTATTAGAGGGAGATAGGGATAATGGGCGTGAGGGGCAGGTACTAGAGGGAGATAGGGATATTGGGCGTGAGGGGCAGGTACAAGAGGGAGATAAGGATATTGGGCGTGAGGGGCGGGTACTAGAGGGAGATAGGGATATTGGGCGTGAGGGGCGGGTACTAGAGGGAGATAGGGATATTGGGCGTGAGGGGCGGGTACTAGAGGGAGACAGGGATATTGGGCGTGAGGGGCAGGTACTAAAGGGAGATAGGTATATTGAGCGTGAGGGGCAGGTACTAGAGGGAGATAGGGATATTGGGCGTCAGGGGCAGGTACTAGAGGGAGATAGAGATATTGGGCATGAGGGGCAGGTACTAGAGGGAGATAGGGATAATGGGTGTGAGGGGCAGGTACTAGAGGGAGATAGGGATATAGGGCGTGAGGGGCAGGTACTAGAGGGAGATAGGGATAATGGGAGTGAGGGGCAGGTACTAGAGGGAGATAGGGATATTGGGCGTGAGAGGCAGGTACTAGAGGGACATAGGGATATTGGGCGTGAGGGGCGGGTACTAGAGGGAGATAGGGATATTGGGTGTGAGGGGCGGGTACTAGAGGGAGATAGGGATATAGGCCGTGAGGGGCGGGTACTAGAGGGAGATAGGGAAATAGGCCGTGAGGGGCGGGTACTAGAGGGAGATAGGGATATTGGGCGTGAGGGGCAGGTACAAGAGGGAGATAAGGATATTGGGCGTGAGGGGCGGGTACTAGAGGGAGATAGGGATATTGGGCGTGAGGGGCGGGTACTAGAGGGAGATAGGGATATTGGGCGTGAGGGGCGGGTACTAGAGGGAGACAGGGATATTGGGCGTGAGGGGCAGGTACTAAAGGGAGATAGGTATATTGAGCGTGAGGGGCAGGTACTAGAGGGAGATAGGGATATTGGGCGTCAGGGGCAGGTACTAGAGGGAGATAGAGATATTGGGCATGAGGGGCGGGTACTAGAGGGAGATAGGGATAATGGGTGTGAGGGGCAGGTACTAGAGGGAGATAGGGATATAGGGCGTGAGGGGCAGGTACTAGAGGGAGATAGGGATAATGGGAGTGAGGGGCAGGTACTAGAGGGAGATAGGGATATTGGGCGTGAGGGGCGGGTACTAGAGGGAGATAGGGATATTGGGCGTGAGGGGCAGGTACTAAAGGGAGATAGGGAAATTGGGCGTGAGGGGCAGGTACTAGAGGGAGATAGGGGTATTGGGCGTGAGGGGCAGGTACTAGAGGGAGATAGGGATATTGGGCGTGAGGGGCAGGTACTAGAGGGAGATAGGGATAATGGGCGTGAGGGGCAGATACTAGAGGGAGATAGGGATATTGGGCGTGAGGGGCGGGTACTAGAGGGAGATAGGGATATTGGGCGTGAGGGGCGGGTACTAGAGGGAGATAGGGATATTGGACTTGAGAGGCAGGTACTAGAGGGAGATAGGGATATTGGGCGTGAGGGGCGGATACTAGAGGGAGATAGGGATATTGGGCATGAGGGGCGGGAACTAGAGGGAGATAGGGATATTGGGCATGAGGGGCGGGTACTAGAGGGAGATGGGGATATAGGCCGTGAGGGGCGGGTACTAGAGGGAGATAGGGATATAGGCCGTGAGGGGCGGGTACTAGAGGGAGATAGGGATATTGGGCGTGAGGGGCAGGTACAAGAGGGAGATAGGGATATTGGGCGTGAGGAGCAGGTACTAGAGTGAGATAGGGATATTGAGCGTGAGGGGCAGGTACTAGAGGGAGATAGGGATATTGGGCGTCAGGGGCAGGTACTAGAGGGAGATAGGGATGTTGGGCGTGAGGGGCGGGTACTAGTGGGAGATAGGGATATTGGGCGTGAGGGGCAGGTACTAGAGGGAGATAGGGATATAGGGCGTGAGGGGCAGGTACTAGAGAGACATAGGGATAATGGCCGTGTGTGGCAGGTACTAGAGGGAGATAGGGATATTGGGCGTGAGGGGCGGGTACTAGAGGGAGATAGGGATATTGGGTGTGAGGGGCGGATACTAGAGAGAGATAGGGATATTGGGCACGAGGGGCGGGTACTAGAGGGAGATAGGGATATTGGGCATGTGGGGCGGGTACTAGAGGGAGATAGGGATATAGGCCGTGAGGGGCGGGTACTAGAGGGAGATAGGGATATTGGGCGTGAGGGGCAGGTACTAGAGGGAGATAGGGATATTGGGCGTGAGGGGCGGGTACTAGAGGGAGATAGGGATATTGGGTGTGAGGGGCAGGTACTAGAGGGAGATAGGGATATTGGGCGTCAGGTGCAGGTACAAGAGGGAGATAGGGATATTGGGCGTGAAGGGTGGATATTAGAGGGAGATAGGGATATTGGGCGTAAGGGGCAGGTACTAGAGGGAGCTAGGGATATTAGGCGTGAGGGGCGGGTACTAGAGGGAGATAGGGATATTGGGCGAGAGGGGCAGGTACTAGAGGGAGATAGGGATATTGGGCGTAAGGGGCAGGTACAAGAGGGAGATAGGGATATTGGGCGTGAGGGGCGGGTACTAGAGGGAGACAGGGATATTGGGCGAGAGGGGCAGGTACTAAAGGGAGATAGGTATATTGAGCGTGAGGGGCGGGTACCAGAGGGAGATGGGAATATTGGGCGTGAGGGGCGGGTACTAGAGAGAGATAGGGATATTGGGCGTGAGGGGCAGGTACTAGAGGGAGATAGGGATATTGGGCATGAGGGCCAGGTACTAGAGGGAGATAGGGATAATGGGCGTGAGGGGCAGGTACTAGAGGGAGATAGGGATATAGGGCGTGAGGTGCAGGTACTAGAGGGAGATAGGGATATTGGGCGTGAGGGGCAGGTACTAGAGGGAGATAGGGATATTGGGCGTGAGGGGTGGGTACTAGAGGGAGATAGGGATATTGGGCGTGAGGTGCAGGTACTAAAGGAAGATAGGGATATTGGGCGTGAGGGGCAGGTACTAGAGGGAGATAGGGATATTGGGCGTGAGAGGCAGGTACTATAGGGAGATAGGGATATTGGGCATGAGGGGCGGGTACTAGAGGGAGATAGGGATATTGGGCATGAGGGGCAGGTACTAGAGGGAGATAGGGATATAGGGCGTGAGAGGCAGGTACTAGAGGGAGATAGGGATAATGGGCGTGAGGGGCAGGTACTAGAGGGAGATAGGGATATAGGGCGTGAGGGGCAGGTACTAGAGGGAGATAGGGATATTGGGCGTGAGGGGCAGGTATTAGAGGGAGATAGGGATAATGGGCGTGAGGGGCAGGTACAAGAGGGAGATAAGGATATTGGGCGTGAGGGGCGGGTACTAGAGGGAGATAGGGATATTGGGCGTGAGGGGCGGGTACTAGAGGGAGATAGGGATATTGGGCGTGAGGGGCGGGTACTAGAGGGAGACAGGGATAATGGGCGTGAGGGGCAGGTACTAAAGGGAGATAGGTATATTGAGCGTGAGGGGCAGGTACTAGAGGGAGATGGGGATATTGGGCGTGAGGGGCAGGTACTAGAGGGAGATAGGCATATTGGGCGTGAGGGGCGGGTACTAGAGGGAGATAGGGATATTGGGCGTGAGGGGCAGGTACTAGAGGGAGACAGGGATATTGGGCGTGAGGGGCAGGTACTAGGGGAGATAGGGATATTGGGCGTGAGGGGCAGGTACTAGAGGGAGATAGGGATATTGGGCATGAGGGCCAGGTAGTAGAGGGAGATAGGGATAATGGGCGTGAGGGGCAGGTACTAGAGAGAGATAGGGATATAGGGCGTGAGGGGCAGGTACTAGAGGGAGATAGGGATATTGGGCGTGAGGGGCGAATACTAGAGGGAGATAGGGATATTGGGCATGAGGGGCAGGTACTAGAGGGAGATAGGGATATTGGGCGTGAGGGGCAAGTACTGGAGGGAGATAGGGATATTGGGCGTGAGGGGTGGGTACTAGAGGGAGATAGGGATAATGGGCGTGAGGGGCGGGAACTAGAGGGAGACAGGTATATTGGGCTTGAGGGGCGGGTACTAGAGGGAGATAGGGATATTGGGCGTGAGGGGCGGGTACTGGAGGGAGATAGGGATATTGGGTGTGAGGGGCAGGTACTAGAGGGATATAGGGATATAGGCCGTGAGGGGCGGGTACTAGAAGGAGATAGGGATATAGGCCATGAGGGGCGGGTACTAGAGGGAGATAGGGATATTGGGCGTGAGGGGCGGGTACTAGAGAGAGATAGGGATATTGGGCGTGAGGGGCAGGTACTAGAGGGAGATAGGGATATTGGGCGTGAGAGGCAGGTACAAGAGGGAGATAGGGATATTGGGCGTGAGAGGCAGGTACTAGAGGGGGATAGGGATATTGGGCATGAGGGGCGGGTACTAGAGGGAGATAGGGATATTGGGCTTGAGGGGCGGGTACTAGAGGTAGATAGGGATATTGGGCGTGAGGGGCAGGTACTAGAGGGAGATAGGGATATTGGGCGTGAGAGGCAGGTACAAGAGGGAGATAGGGATATTGGGCGTGAGAGGCAGGTACTAGAGGGACATAGGGATATTGGGCGTGAGGGGCGGGTACTAGAGGGAGATAGGGATATTGGGTGTGAGGGGCGGGTACTAGAGGGAGATAGGGATATAGGCCGTGAGGGGCGGGTACTAGAGGGAGATAGGGAAATAGGCCGTGAGGGGCGGGTACTAGAGGGAGATAGGGATATTGGGCGTGAGAGGCAGGTACAAGAGGGAGATAGGGATATTGGGCGTGAGAGGCAGGTACTAGAGGGACATAGGGATATTGGGCGTGAGGGGCGGGTACTAGAGGGAGATAGGGATATTGGGTGTGAGGGGCGGGTACTAGAGGGAGATAGGGATATAGGCCGTGAGGGGCGGGTACTAGAGAGAGATAGGGAAATAGGCCGTGAGGGGCGGGTACTAGAGGGAGATAGGGATATTGGGCGTGAGGGGCAGGTATTAGAGGGAGATAGGGATAATGGGCGTGAGGGGCAGGTACTAGAGGGAGATAGGGATATTGGGCGTGAGGGGCAGGTACAAGAGGGAGATAAGGATATTGGGCGTGAGGGGCGGGTACTAGAGGGAGATAGGGATATTGGGCGTGAGGGGCGGGTACTAGAGGGAGATAGGGATATTGGGCGTGAGGGGCGGGTACTAGAGGGAGACAGGGATATTGGGCGTGAGGGGCAGGTACTAAAGGGAGATAGGTATATTGAGCGTGAGGGGCAGGTACTAGAGGGAGATAGGGATATTGGGCGTCAGGGGCAGGTACTAGAGGGAGATAGAGATATTGGGCATGAGGGGCAGGTACTAGAGGGAGATAGGGATAATGGGTGTGAGGGGCAGGTACTAGAGGGAGATAGGGATATAGGGCGTGAGGGGCAGGTACTAGAGGGAGATAGGGATAATGGGAGTGAGGGGCAGGTACTAGAGGGAGATAGGGATATTGGGCGTGAGAGGCAGGTACTAGAGGGACATAGGGATATTGGGCGTGAGGGGCGGGTACTAGAGGGAGATAGGGATATTGGGTGTGAGGGGCGGGTACTAGAGGGAGATAGGGATATAGGCCGTGAGGGGCGGGTACTAGAGGGAGATAGGGAAATAGGCCGTGAGGGGCGGGTACTAGAGGGAGATAGGGATATTGGGCGTGAGGGGCAGGTACAAGAGGGAGATAAGGATATTGGGCGTGAGGGGCGGGTACTAGAGGGAGATAGGGATATTGGGCGTGAGGGGCGGGTACTAGAGGGAGATAGGGATATTGGGCGTGAGGGGCGGGTACTAGAGGGAGACAGGGATATTGGGCGTGAGGGGCAGGTACTAAAGGGAGATAGGTATATTGAGCGTGAGGGGCAGGTACTAGAGGGAGATAGGGATATTGGGCGTCAGGGGCAGGTACTAGAGGGAGATAGAGATATTGGGCATGAGGGGCGGGTACTAGAGGGAGATAGGGATAATGGGTGTGAGGGGCAGGTACTAGAGGGAGATAGGGATATAGGGCGTGAGGGGCAGGTACTAGAGGGAGATAGGGATAATGGGAGTGAGGGGCAGGTACTAGAGGGAGATAGGGATATTGGGCGTGAGGGGCGGGTACTAGAGGGAGATAGGGATATTGGGCGTGAGGGGCAGGTACTAAAGGGAGATAGGGAAATTGGGCGTGAGGGGCAGGTACTAGAGGGAGATAGGGGTATTGGGCGTGAGGGGCAGGTACTAGAGGGAGATAGGGATATTGGGCGTGAGGGGCAGGTACTAGAGGGAGATAGGGATATAGGGCGTGAGGGGCAGGTACTAAAGTGAGATAGGGATATAGGGCGTGAGGGGCAGGTACTAGAGGGAGATAGGGATATTGGGCGTGAGGGGCAGGTACTAGAGGGAGATAGGGATAATGGGCGTGAGGGGCAGATACTAGAGGGAGATAGGGATATTGGGCGTGAGGGGCGGGTACTAGAGGGAGATAGGGATATTGGGCGTGAGGGGCGGGTACTAGAGGGAGATAGGGATATTGGACTTGAGAGGCAGGTACTAGAGGGAGATAGGGATATTGGGCGTGAGGGGCGGATACTAGAGGGAGATAGGGATATTGGGCATGAGGGGCGGGAACTAGAGGGAGATAGGGATATTGGGCATGAGGGGCGGGTACTAGAGGGAGATGGGGATATAGGCCGTGAGGGGCGGGTACTAGAGGGAGATAGGGATATTGGGCGTGAGGGGCAGGTACAAGAGGGAGATAGGGATATTGGGCGTGAGGAGCAGGTACTAGAGTGAGATAGGGATATTGAGCGTGAGGGGCAGGTACTAGAGGGAGATAGGGATATTGGGCGTCAGGGGCAGGTACTAGAGGGAGATAGGGATGTTGGGCGTGAGGGGCGGGTACTAGTGGGAGATAGGGATATTGGGCGTGAGGGGCAGGTACTAGAGGGAGATAGGGATATAGGGCGTGAGGGGCAGGTACTAGAGAGACATAGGGATAATGGCCGTGTGTGGCAGGTACTAGAGGGAGATAGGGATATTGGGCGTGAGGGGCGGGTACTAGAGGGAGATAGGGATATTGGGTGTGAGGGGCGGATACTAGAGAGAGATAGGGATATTGGGCACGAGGGGCGGGTACTAGAGGGAGATAGGGATATTGGGCATGTGGGGCGGGTACTAGAGGGAGATAGGGATATAGGCCGTGAGGGGCGGGTACTAGAGGGAGATAGGGATATTGGGCGTGAGGGGCAGGTACTAGAGGGAGATAGGGATATTGGGCGTGAGGGGCGGGTACTAGAGGGAGATAGGGATATTGGGTGTGAGGGGCAGGTACTAGAGGGAGATAGGGATATTGGGCGTCAGGTGCAGGTACAAGAGGGAGATAGGGATATTGGGCGTGAAGGGTGGATATTAGAGGGAGATAGGGATATTGGGCGTAAGGGGCAGGTACTAGAGGGAGCTAGGGATATTAGGCGTGAGGGGCGGGTACTAGAGGGAGATAGGGATATTGGGCGAGAGGGGCAGGTACTAGAGGGAGATAGGGATATTGGGCGTAAGGGGCAGGTACAAGAGGGAGATAGGGATATTGGGCGTGAGGGGCGGGTACTAGAGGGAGACAGGGATATTGGGCGAGAGGGGCAGGTACTAAAGGGAGATAGGTATATTGAGCGTGAGGGGCAGGTACTAGAGGGAGATAGGGATATTGGGCGTGAGGGGCAGGTACTAGAGGGAGATAGGGATATTGGGCATGAGGGCCAGGTACTAGAGGGAGATAGGGATAATGGGCGTGAGGGGCAGGTACTAGAGGGAGATAGGGATATAGGGCGTGAGGTGCAGGTACTAGAGGGAGATAGGGATATTGGGCGTGAGGGGTGGGTACTAGAGGGAGATAGGGATATAGGGCGTGAGGTGCAGGTACTAGAGGGAGATAGGGATATTGGGCGTGAGGGGCAGGTACTAGAGGGAGATAGGGATATTGGGCGTGAGAGGCAGGTACTATAGGGAGATAGGGATATTGGGCATGAGGGGCGGGTACTAGAGGGAGATAGGGATATTGGGCATGAGGGGCAGGTACTAGAGGGAGATAGGGATATAGGGCGTGAGAGGCAGGTACTAGAGGGAGATAGGGATAATGGGCGTGAGGGGCAGGTACTAGAGGGAGATAGGGATATAGGGCGTGAGGGGCAGGTACTAGAGGGAGATAGGGATATTGGGCGTGAGGGGCAGGTATTAGAGGGAGATAGGGATAATGGGCGTGAGGGGCAGGTACAAGAGGGAGATAAGGATATTGGGCGTGAGGGGCGGGTACTAGAGGGAGATAGGGATATTGGGCGTGAGGGGCGGGTACTAGAGGGAGATAGGGATATTGGGCGTGAGGGGCGGGTACTAGAGGGAGACAGGGATAATGGGCGTGAGGGGCAGGTACTAAAGGGAGATAGGTATATTGAGCGTGAGGGGCAGGTACTAGAGGGAGATAGGGATATTGGGCGTGAGGGGCAGGTACTAGAGGGAGATAGGGATATTGGGCGTGAGGGGCGGGTACTAGAGGGAGATAGGGATATTGGGCGTGAGGGGCAGGTACTAGAGGGAGACAGGGATATTGGGCGTGAGGGGCAGGTACTAGGGGAGATAGGGATATTGGGCGTGAGGGGCAGGTACTAGAGGGAGATAGGGATATTGGGCATGAGGGCCAGGTAGTAGAGGGAGATAGGGATAATGGGCGTGAGGGGCAGGTACTAGAGAGAGATAGGGATATAGGGCGTGAGGGGCAGGTACTAGAGGGAGATAGGGATATTGGGCGTGAGGGGCGAATACTAGAGGGAGATAGGGATATTGGGCATGAGGGGCAGGTACTAGAGGGAGATAGGGATATTGGGCGTGAGGGGCAAGTACTGGAGGGAGATAGGGATATTGGGCGTGAGGGGTGGGTACTAGAGGGAGATAGGGATAATGGGCGTGAGGGGCGGGAACTAGAGGGAGACAGGTATATTGGGCTTGAGGGGCGGGTACTAGAGGGAGATAGGGATATTGGGCGTGAGGGGCGGGTACTAGAGGGAGATAGGGATATTGGGCGTGAGGGGCGGGTACTGGAGGGAGATAGGGATATTGGGTGTGAGGGGCAGGTACTAGAGGGATATAGGGATATAGGCCGTGAGGGGCGGGTACTAGAAGGAGATAGGGATATAGGCCATGAGGGGCGGGTACTAGAGGGAGATAGGGATATTGGGCGTGAGGGGCGGGTACTAGAGAGAGATAGGGATATTGGGCGTGAGGGGCAGGTACTAGAGGGAGATAGGGATATTGGGCGTGAGAGGCAGGTACAAGAGGGAGATAGGGATATTGGGCGTGAGAGGCAGGTACTAGAGGGGGATAGGGATATTGGGCATGAGGGGCGGGTACTAGAGGGAGATAGGGATATTGGGCTTGAGGGGCGGGTACTAGAGGTAGATAGGGATATTGGGCGTGAGGGGCAGGTACTAGAGGGAGATAGGGATGTTGGGCGTGAGAGGCAGGTACAAGAGGGAGATAGGGATATTGGGCGTGAGAGGCAGGTACTAGAGGGACATAGGGATATTGGGCGTGAGGGGCGGGTACTAGAGGGAGATAGGGATATTGGGTGTGAGGGGCGGGTACTAGAGGGAGATAGGGATATAGGCCGTGAGGGGCGGGTACTAGAGGGAGATAGGGAAATAGGCCGTGAGGGGCGGGTACTAGAGGGAGATAGGGATATTGGGCGTGAGAGGCAGGTACAAGAGGGAGATAGGGATATTGGGCGTGAGAGGCAGGTACTAGAGGGACATAGGGATATTGGGCGTGAGGGGCGGGTACTAGAGGGAGATAGGGATATTGGGTGTGAGGGGCGGGTACTAGAGGGAGATAGGGATATAGGCCGTGAGGGGCGGGTACTAGAGGGAGATAGGGAAATAGGCCGTGAGGGGCGGGTACTAGAGGGAGATAGGGATATTGGGCGTGAGGGGCAGGTATTAGAGGGAGATAGGGATAATGGGCGTGAGGGGCAGGTACTAGAGGGAGATAGGGATATTGGGCGTGAGGGGCAGGTACAAGAGGGAGATAAGGATATTGGGCGTGAGGGGCGGGTACTAGAGGGAGATAGGGATATTGGGCGTGAGGGGCGGGTACTAGAGGGAGATAGGGATATTGGGCGTGAGGGGCGGGTACTAGAGGGAGACAGGGATATTGGGCGTGAGGGGCAGGTACTAAAGGGAGATAGGTATATTGAGCGTGAGGGGCAGGTACTAGAGGGAGATAGGGATATTGGGCGTCAGGGGCAGGTACTAGAGGGAGATAGAGATATTGGGCATGAGGGGCAGGTACTAGAGGGAGATAGGGATAATGGGTGTGAGGGGCAGGTACTAGAGGGAGATAGGGATATAGGGCGTGAGGGGCAGGTACTAGAGGGAGATAGGGATAATGGGAGTGAGGGGCAGGTACTAGAGGGAGATAGGGATATTGGGCGTGAGAGGCAGGTACTAGAGGGACATAGGGATATTGGGCGTGAGGGGCGGGTACTAGAGGGAGATAGGGATATTGGGTGTGAGGGGCGGGTACTAGAGGGAGATAGGGATATAGGCCGTGAGGGGCGGGTACTAGAGGGAGATAGGGAAATAGGCCGTGAGGGGCGGGTACTAGAGGGAGATAGGGATATTGGGCGTGAGGGGCAGGTACAAGAGGGAGATAAGGATATTGGGCGTGAGGGGCGGGTACTAGAGGGAGATAGGGATATTGGGCGTGAGGGGCGGGTACTAGAGGGAGATAGGGATATTGGGCGTGAGGGGCGGGTACTAGAGGGAGACAGGGATATTGGGCGTGAGGGGCAGGTACTAAAGGGAGATAGGTATATTGAGCGTGAGGGGCAGGTACTAGAGGGAGATAGGGATATTGGGCGTCAGGGGCAGGTACTAGAGGGAGATAGAGATATTGGGCATGAGGGGCGGGTACTAGAGGGAGATAGGGATAATGGGTGTGAGGGGCAGGTACTAGAGGGAGATAGGGATATAGGGCGTGAGGGGCAGGTACTAGAGGGAGATAGGGATAATGGGAGTGAGGGGCAGGTACTAGAGGGAGATAGGGATATTGGGCGTGAGGGGCGGGTACTAGAGGGAGATAGGGATATTGGGCGTGAGGGGCAGGTACTAAAGGGAGATAGGGAAATTGGGCGTGAGGGGCAGGTACTAGAGGGAGATAGGGGTATTGGGCGTGAGGGGCAGGTACTAGAGGGAGATAGGGATATTGGGCGTGAGGGGCAGGTACTAGAGGGAGATAGGGATATAGGGCGTGAGGGGCAGGTACTAAAGTGAGATAGGGATATAGGGCGTGAGGGGCAGGTACTAGAGGGAGATAGGGATATTGGGCGTGAGGGGCAGGTACTAGAGGGAGATAGGGATAATGGGCGTGAGGGGCAGATACTAGAGGGAGATAGGGATATTGGGCGTGAGGGGCGGGTACTAGAGGGAGATAGGGATATTGGGCGTGAGGGGCGGGTACTAGAGGGAGATAGGGATATTGGACTTGAGAGGCAGGTACTAGAGGGAGATAGGGATATTGGGCGTGAGGGGCGGATACTAGAGGGAGATAGGGATATTGGGCATGAGGGGCGGGAACTAGAGGGAGATAGGGATATTGGGCATGAGGGGCGGGTACTAGAGGGAGATGGGGATATAGGCCGTGAGGGGCGGGTACTAGAGGGAGATAGGGATATAGGCCGTGAGGGGCGGGTACTAGAGGGAGATAGGGATATTGGGCGTGAGGGGCAGGTACAAGAGGGAGATAGGGATATTGGGCGTGAGGAGCAGGTACTAGAGTGAGATAGGGATATTGAGCGTGAGGGGCAGGTACTAGAGGGAGATAGGGATATTGGGCGTCAGGGGCAGGTACTAGAGGGAGATAGGGATGTTGGGCGTGAGGGGCGGGTACTAGTGGGAGATAGGGATATTGGGCGTGAGGGGCAGGTACTAGAGGGAGATAGGGATATAGGGCGTGAGGGGCAGGTACTAGAGAGACATAGGGATAATGGCCGTGTGTGGCAGGTACTAGAGGGAGATAGGGATATTGGGCGTGAGGGGCGGGTACTAGAGGGAGATAGGGATATTGGGTGTGAGGGGCGGATACTAGAGAGAGATAGGGATATTGGGCACGAGGGGCGGGTACTAGAGGGAGATAGGGATATTGGGCATGTGGGGCGGGTACTAGAGGGAGATAGGGATATAGGCCGTGAGGGGCGGGTACTAGAGGGAGATAGGGATATTGGGTGTGAGGGGCAGGTACTAGAGGGAGATAGGGATATTGGGCGTCAGGTGCAGGTACAAGAGGGAGATAGGGATATTGGGCGTGAAGGGTGGATATTAGAGGGAGATAGGGATATTGGGCGTAAGGGGCAGGTACTAGAGGGAGCTAGGGATATTAGGCGTGAGGGGCGGGTATTAGAGGGAGATAGGGATATTGGGCGAGAGGGGCAGGTACTAGAGGGAGATAGGGATATTGGGCGTAAGGGGCAGGTACAAGAGGGAGATAGGGATATTGGGCGTGAGGGGCGGGTACTAGAGGGAGACAGGGATATTGGGCGAGAGGGGCAGGTACTAAAGGGAGATAGGTATATTGAGCGTGAGGGGCAGGTACTAGAGGGAGATAGGGATATTGGGCGTGAGGGGCAGGTACTAGAGGGAGATAGGGATATTGGGCATGAGGGCCAGGTACTAGAGGGAGATAGGGATAATGGGCGTGAGGGGCAGGTACTAGAGGGAGATAGGGATATTGGGCGTGAGGGGTGGGTACTAGAGGGAGATAGGGATATTGGGCGTGAGGTGCAGGTACTAAAGGAAGATAGGGATATTGGGCGTGAGGGGCAGGTACTAGAGGGAGATAGGGATATTGGGCGTGAGAGGCAGGTACTATAGGGAGATAGGGATATTGGGCATGAGGGGCGGGTACTAGAGGGAGATAGGGATATTGGGCATGAGGGGCAGGTACTAGAGGGAGATAGGGATATAGGGCGTGAGAGGCAGGTACTAGAGGGAGATAGGGATAATGGGCGTGAGGGGCAGGTACTAGAGGGAGATAGGGATATAGGGCGTGAGGGGCAGGTACTAGAGGGAGATAGGGATATTGGGCGTGAGGGGCAGGTATTAGAGGGAGATAGGGATAATGGGCGTGAGGGGCAGGTACAAGAGGGAGATAAGGATATTGGGCGTGAGGGGCGGGTACTAGAGGGAGATAGGGATATTGGGCGTGAGGGGCGGGTACTAGAGGGAGATAGGGATATTGGGCGTGAGGGGCGGGTACTAGAGGGAGACAGGGATAATGGGCGTGAGGGGCAGGTACTAAAGGGAGATAGGTATATTGAGCGTGAGGGGCAGGTACTAGAGGGAGATAGGGATATTGGGCGTGAGGGGCAGGTACTAGAGGGAGATAGGGATATTGGGCGTGAGGGGCGGGTACTAGAGGGAGATAGGGATATTGGGCGTGAGGGGCAGGTACTAGAGGGAGACAGGGATATTGGGCGTGAGGGGCAGGTACTAGGGGAGATAGGGATATTGGGCGTGAGGGGCAGGTACTAGAGGGAGATAGGGATATTGGGCATGAGGGCCAGGTAGTAGAGGGAGATAGGGATAATGGGCGTGAGGGGCAGGTACTAGAGGGAGATAGGGATATAGGGCGTGAGGGGCGGGTACTAGAGGGAGATAGGGATATTGGGCGTGAGGGGCAGGTACTAAAGGGAGATAGGGATATTGGGCGTGAGGGGCAGGTACTAGAGGGAGACAGGGATATTGGGCGTGAGGGGCAGGTACTAAAGGGAGATAGGTATATTGAGCGTGAGGGGCAGGTACTAGAGGGAGATAAGGATATTGGGCGTCAGGGGCAGGTACTAGAGGGAGATAGGGATAATGGGCGTGAGGGGCAGATACTAGAGGGAGATAGGGATATTGGGCGTGAGGGGCGGGTACTAGAGGGAGATAGGGATATTGGACTTGAGAGGCAGGTACTAGAGGGAGATAGGGATATTGGGCGTGAGGGGCGGATACTAGAGGGAGATAGGGATATTGGGCATGAGGGGCGGGTACTAGAGGGAGATAGGGATATTGGGCATGAGGGGCGGGTACTAGAGGGAGATGGGGATATAGGCCGTGAGGGGCGGGTACTAGAGGGAGATAGGGATATAGGCCGTGAGGGGCGGGTACTAGAGGGAGATAGGGATATTGGGCGTTAGGGGCAGGTACTAGAGGGAGATAGGGATATTGGACTTGAGAGGCGGGTACTAGAGGGAGACAGGGATATTGAGCGTGAGGGGCGGGTACTAGAGGGAGATAGGGATATTAGGCGTTAGGGGCAGGTACTAGAGGGAGATAGGGATATTGGGCGTCAGGGGCGGGTACTAGAGGGAGATAGGGATATTGGGCATGAGGGCCAGGTACTAGAGGGAGATAGGGATAATGGGCGTGAGGGGCAGGTACTAGAGGGAGTTAGGGATATAGGGCGTGAGGTGCAGGTACTAGAGGGAGATAGGGATATTGGGCGTGAGGGGCAGGTACTAGAGGGAGATAGGGATATTGGGCGTGAGGGGTGGGTACTAGAGGGAGATAGGGATATTGGGCGTGAGGGGCAGGTACTAAAGGAAGATAGGGATATTGGGCATGAGGGGCGGGTACTAGAGGGAGATAGGGATATTGGGCATGAGGGCCAGGTACTAGAGGGAGATAGGGATAATGGGCGTGAGGGGCAGGTACTAGAGGGAGTTAGGGATATAGGGCGTGAGGTGCAGGTACTAGAGGGAGATAGGGATATTGGGCGTGAGGGGCAGGTACTAGAGGGAGATAGGGATATTGGGCGTGAGGGGTGGGTACTAGAGGGAGATAGGGATATTGGGCGTGAGGGGCAGGTACTAAAGGAAGATAGGGATATTGGGCATGAGGGGCGGGTACTAGAGGGAGATAGGGATATTGGGCATGAGGGGCAGGTACTAGAGGGAGATAGGGATATTGGGCGTGAGAGGCAGGTACTAGAGGGAGATAGGGATAATGGGCGTGAGGGGCAGGTATTAGAGGGAGATAGGGATATAGGGCATGAGGGGCAGGTACTAGAGGGAGATAGGGATATTGGGCGTGAGGGGCAGGTACTAGAGGGAGATAGGGATATTGGGCGTGAGGGGCGGGTACTAGAGGGAGATAGGGATATTGGGCGTGAGGGGCAGGTACTAGAGGGAGACAGGGATATTGGGCGTGAGGGGCAGGTACTAGGGGAGATAGGGATATTGGGCGTGAGGGGCAGGTACTAGAGGGAGATAGGGATATTGGGCATGAGGGCAAGGTACTAGAGGGAGATAGGGATAATGGGCGTGAGGGGCAGGTACTAGAGGGAGATAGGGATATAGGGCGTGAGGGGCAGGTACTAGAGGGAGATAGGGATATTGGGCGTGAGGGGCAGGTACTAGAGGGAGATAGGGATATTGGGCGTGAGGGGCGGGTACTAGAGGGAGATAGGGATAATGGGAGTGAGGGGCAGGTACTAGAGGGAGATAGGGATATTGGGCGTGAGGGGCGGGTACTAGTGGGAGATAGGGATATTGGGCGTGAGGGGCAGGTACTAAAGGGAGATAGGGATATTGGGTGTGAGGGGCAGGTACTAGAGGGAGACAGGGATATTGGGCGTGAGGGGCAGGTACTAAAGGGAGATAGGTATATTGAGCGTGAGGGGCAGGTACTAGAGGGAGATAGGGATATTGGGCGTCAGGGGCAGGTACTAGAGGGAGATAGGGATAATGGGCGTGAGGGGCAGATACTAGAGGGAGATAGGGATATTGGGCGTGAGGGGCGGGTACTAGAGGGAGATAGGGATATTGGACTTGAGAGGCAGGTACTAGAGGGAGATAGGGATATTGGGCGTGAGGGGCGGATACTAGAGGGAGATAGGGATATTGGGCATGAGGGGCAGGTACTAGAGGGAGATAGGGATATTGGGCGTGAGAGGCAGGTACTAGAGGGAGATAGTGATAATGGGCGTGAGGGGCAGGTACTAGAGGGAGATAGGGATATAGGGCGTGAGGGGCAGGTACTAGAGGGAGATAGGGATATTGGGCGTGAGGGGCAGGTACTAGAGGGAGATAGGGATATTGGGCGTGAGGGGCGGGTACTAGAGGGAGATAGGGATATTGGGCGTGAGGGGCAGGTACTAGAGGGAGACAGGGATATTGGGCGTGAGGGGCAGGTACTAGGGGAGACAGGGATATTGGGCGTGAGGGGCAGGTACTAGAGGGAGACAGGGATATTGGGCATGAGGGCCAGGTACTAGAGGGAGATAGGGATAATGGGCGTGAGGGGCAGGTACTGTACTAGAGGGAGATAGGGATATAGGGCGTGAGGGGCAGGTACTAGAGGGAGATAGGGATATTGGGCGTGAGGGGCAGGTACTAGAGGGAGATAGGGATATTGGGCGTGAGGGGCGGGTACTAGAGGGAGATAGGGATAATGGGAGTGAGGGGCAGGTACTAGAGGGAGATAGGGATATTGGGCGTGAGGGGCGGGTACTAGAGGGAGATAGGGCTATTGGGCGTGAGGGGCAGGTACTAATGGGAGATAGGGATATTGGGCGTGAGGGGCAGGTACTAGAGGGAGACAGGGATATTGGGCGTGAGGGGCAGGTACTAAAGGGAGATAGGTATATTGAGCGTGAGGGGCAGGTACTAGAGGGAGACAGGGATATTGGGCGTCAGGGGCAGGTACTAGAGGGAGATAGGGATAATGGGCGTGAGGGGCAGATACTAGAGGGAGACAGGGATATTGGGCGTCAGGGGCAGGTACTAGAGGGAGATAGGGATAATGGGCGTGAGGGGCAGATACTAGAGGGAGATAGGGATATTGGGCGTGAGGGGCGGGTACTAGAGGGAGATAGGGATATTGGGCGTGAGGGGCGGGTACTAGAGGGAGATAGGGATATTGGACTTGAGAGGCAGGTACTAGAGGGAGAAAGGGATATTGGGCGTGAGGGGCGGATACTAGAGGGAGATAGGGATATTGGGCATGAGGGGCGGGTACTAGAGGGAGATAGGGATATTGGGCATGAGGGGCGGGTACTAGAGGGAGATGGGGATATAGGCCGTGAGGGGCGTGTACTAGAGGGAGATAGGGATATAGGCCGTGAGGGGCGGGTACTAGAGGGAGATAGGGATATTGGGCGTGAGGGGCAGGTACAAGAGGGAGATAGGGATATTGGGCGTGAGGAGCAGGTACTAGAGTGAGATAGGGATATTGAGCGTGAGGGGCAGGTACTAGAGGGAGATAGGGATATTGGGCGTCAGGGGCAGGTACTAGAGGGAGATAGGGATGTTGGGCGTGAGGGGCAGGCACTAGAGGGAGAAAGGAATATTGGGCGTGAGGGGCGGGTACTAGAGAGAGATAGGGATATTGGGTGTGAGGGGCAGGTACTAGAGGGAGACAGGGATATTGGGCGTGAGGGGCGGGTATTAGAGGGAGATAGGGATATTGGGTGTGAGGGGCAGGTACTAGAGGGAGATAGGGATAATGGGCGTGAGGGGCAGGTAATAGAGGGAGATAGGGATATTGGGCGTGAGGGGTGGGTACTAGAGGGAGATAGGTATATTGGGCGTGAGGGGCGGGTACTAGTGGGAGATAGGGATATTGGGCGTGAGGGGCAGGTACTAGAGGGAGATAGGGATATAGGGCGTGAGGGGCAGGTACTAGAGAGAGATAGGGATATTGGGCATGAGGGGCGGGTACTAGAGGGAGATAGGGATATAGGCCGTGAGGGGCGGGTACTAGAGGGAGATAGGGATATAGGCCGTGAGGGGCGGGTACTAGAGGGAGATAGGGATATTGGACTTGAGAGGCAGGTACTAGAGGGAGATAGGGATATTGGGCGTGAGGGGCGGATACTAGAGGGAGATAGGGATATTGGGCATGAGGGGCGGGTACTAGAGGGAGATAGGGATATTGGGCATGAGGGGCGGGTACTAGAGGGAGATGGGGATATAGGCCGTGAGGGGCGGGTACTAGAGGGAGATAGGGATATAGGCCGTGAGGGGCGGGTACTAGAGGGAGATAGGGATATTGGGCGTGAGGGGCAGGTACAAGAGGGAGATAGGGATATTGGGCGTGAGGAGCAGGTACTAGAGTGAGATAGGGATATTGAGCGTGAGGGGCAGGTACTAGAGGGAGATAGGGATATTGGGCGTCAGGGGCAGGTACTAGAGGGAGATAGGGATGTTGGGCGTGAGGGGCAGGCACTAGAGGGAGAAAGGAATATTGGGCGTGAGGGGCGGGTACTAGAGAGAGATAGGGATATTGGGTGTGAGGGGCAGGTACAAGAGGGAGACAGGGATATTGGGCGTGAGGGGCGGGAATTAGAGGGAGATATGGATATTGGGTGTGAGGGGCAGGTACTAGAGGGAGATAGGGATAATGGGCGTGAGGGACAGGTAATAGAGGGAGATAGGGATATTGGGCGTGAGGGGTGGGTACTAGAGGGAGATAGGTATATTGGGCGTGAGGGGCGGGTACTAGTGGGAGATAGGGATATTGGGCGTGAGGGGCAGGTACTAGAGGGAGATAGGGATATAGGGCGTGAGGGGCAGGTACTAGAGAGAGACAGGGATAATGGGCGTGTGTGGCAGGTACTAGAGGGAGATAGGGATATTGGGCGTGAGGGGCGGGTACTAGAGGGAGATAGGGATATTGGGCGTGAGGGGCAGGTACTAGAGGGAGATAGGGATATTGGGTGTGAGGGGCGTATACTAGAGAGAGATAGGGATATTGGGCACGAGGGGCGGGTACTAGAGGGAGATAGGGATATTGGGCATGTGGGGCGGGTACTAGAGGGAGATAGGGATATAGGCCGTGAGGGGCGGGTACTAGAGGGAGATAGGGATATTGGGCGTGAGGGGCAGGTACTAGAGGGAGATAGGGATATTGGGCGTGAGGGGCGGGTACTAGAGGGAGATAGGGATATTGGGTGTGAGGGGCAGGTACTAGAGGGAGATAGGGATATTGGGCGTCAGGTGCAGGTACAAGAGGGAGATAGGGATATTGGGCGTGAAGGGTGGATATTAGAGGGAGATAGGGATATTGGGCGTAAGGGGCAGGTACTAGAGGGAGCTAGGGATATTGGGCATGAGGGACGGATACTAGAGGGGGATAGGGATATTGGGCGTGAGGGGCAGGTACTAATGGGAGATTGGGATATTGGGCGTGAGGGGCAGGTACTAGAGGGAGATAGGGATATTGGGCGTGAGGGGCGGGTACTAGAGGGAGATAGGGATATTGGGCGTGAGGGGCGGGTACTAGAGGGAGATAGGGATATTGGGCTTGAGGGGCAGGTACTAGAGGGAGATAGGGATATTGGGCGTGAGGGGCAGGTACTCGAGGGAGATTGGGATATTAGGCGTGAGGGGCGGGTACTAGAGGGAGATAGGGATATTGGGCGAGAGGGGCAGGTACTAGAGGGAGATAGGGATATTGGGCGTAAGGGGCAGGTACAAGAGGGAGATAGGGATATTGGGCGTGAGGGGCGGGTACTAGAGGGAGACAGGGATATTGGGCGTGAGGGGCAGGTACTAAAGGGAGATAGGTATATTGAGCGTGAGGGGCAGGTACTAGAGGGAGATAGGGATATTGGGCGTGAGGGGCAGGTACTAGAGGGAGATAGGGATATTGGGCATGAGGGCCAGGTACTAGAGGGAGATAGGGATAATGGGCGTGAGGGGCAGGTACTAGAGGGAGAGAGGGATATAGGGCGTGAGGGGCAGGTACTAGAGGGAGATAGGGATATTGGGCGTAAGGGGCAGGTACAAGAGGGAGATAGGGATATTGGGCGTGAGGGGCGGGTACTAGAGGGAGACAGGGATATTGGGCGTGAGGGGCAGGTACTAAAGGGAGATAGGTATATTGAGCGTGAGGGGCAGGTACTAGAGGGAGATAGGGATATTGGGCGTGAGGGGCAGGTACTAGAGGGAGATAGGGATATTGGGCATGAGGGCCAGGTACTAGAGGGAGATAGGGATAATGGGCGTGAGGGGCAGGTACTAGAGGGAGATAGGGATATTGGGCATGAGGGGCGGGTACTAGAGGGAGATAGGGATATTGGGCGTGAGGGGCGGGTACTAGAGGGAGATAGGGATATTGGGCGTGAGGGGCAGGTACTAAAGGGAGATAGGGATATTGGGCGTGAGGGGCAGGTACTAGAGGGAGATAGGCATATTGGGCGTGAGGCGCAGGTACTAGAGGGAGATAGGGATATTGGGCGTGAGAGGCAGGTACTGGAGGGAGATAGGGATATTGGGCATGAGGGGCGGGTACTAGAGGGAGATAGGGATATTGGGCATGAGGGGCAGGTACTAGAGGGAGATAGGGATATTGGGCGTGAGAGGCAGGTACTAGAGGGAGATAGGGATAATGGGCGTGAGGGGCAGGTACTAGAGGGAGATAGGGATATAGGGCGTGAGGGGCAGGTACTAGAGGGAGATAGGGATATTGGACGTGAGGGGCAGGTACTAGAGGGAGATAGGGATATTGGGCGTGAGGGGCAGGTACTAAAGGGAGATAGGGATATTGGGCGTGAGGGGCAGGTACTAGAGGGAGATAGGGATATTGGGCGTCAGGGGCAGGTACTAGAGGGAGATAGGGATGTTGGGCGTGAGGGGCAGGCACTAGAGGGAGAAAGGAATATTGGGCGTGAGGGGCGGGTACTAGAGAGAGATAGGGATATTGGGTGTGAGGGGCAGGTACTAGAGGGAGACAGGGATATTGGGCGTGAGGGGCGGGTATTAGAGGGAGATAGGGATATTGGGTGTGAGGGGCAGGTACTAGAGGGAGATAGGGATAATGGGCGTGAGGGGCAGGTAATAGAGGGAGATAGGGATATTGGGCGTGAGGGGTGGGTACTAGAGGGAGATAGGTATATTGGGCGTGAGGGGCGGGTACTAGTGGGAGATAGGGATATTGGGCGTGAGGGGCAGGTACTAGAGGGAGATAGGGATATAGGGCGTGAGGGGCAGGTACTAGAGAGAGATAGGGATATTGGGCATGAGGGGCGGGTACTAGAGGGAGATAGGGATATAGGCCGTGAGGGGCGGGTACTAGAGGGAGATAGGGATATAGGCCGTGAGGGGCGGGTACTAGAGGGAGATAGGGATATTGGACTTGAGAGGCAGGTACTAGAGGGAGATAGGGATATTGGGCGTGAGGGGCGGATACTAGAGGGAGATAGGGATATTGGGCATGAGGGGCGGGTACTAGAGGGAGATAGGGATATTGGGCATGAGGGGCGGGTACTAGAGGGAGATGGGGATATAGGCCGTGAGGGGCGGGTACTAGAGGGAGATAGGGATATAGGCCGTGAGGGGCGGGTACTAGAGGGAGATAGGGATATTGGGCGTGAGGGGCAGGTACAAGAGGGAGATAGGGATATTGGGCGTGAGGAGCAGGTACTAGAGTGAGATAGGGATATTGAGCGTGAGGGGCAGGTACTAGAGGGAGATAGGGATATTGGGCGTCAGGGGCAGGTACTAGAGGGAGATAGGGATGTTGGGCGTGAGGGGCAGGCACTAGAGGGAGAAAGGAATATTGGGCGTGAGGGGCGGGTACTAGAGAGAGATAGGGATATTGGGTGTGAGGGGCAGGTACAAGAGGGAGACAGGGATATTGGGCGTGAGGGGCGGGAATTAGAGGGAGATATGGATATTGGGTGTGAGGGGCAGGTACTAGAGGGAGATAGGGATAATGGGCGTGAGGGACAGGTAATAGAGGGAGATAGGGATATTGGGCGTGAGGGGTGGGTACTAGAGGGAGATAGGTATATTGGGCGTGAGGGGCGGGTACTAGTGGGAGATAGGGATATTGGGCGTGAGGGGCAGGTACTAGAGGGAGATAGGGATATAGGGCGTGAGGGGCAGGTACTAGAGAGAGACAGGGATAATGGGCGTGTGTGGCAGGTACTAGAGGGAGATAGGGATATTGGGCGTGAGGGGCGGGTACTAGAGGGAGATAGGGATATTGGGCGTGAGGGGCAGGTACTAGAGGGAGATAGGGATATTGGGTGTGAGGGGCGTATACTAGAGAGAGATAGGGATATTGGGCACGAGGGGCGGGTACTAGAGGGAGATAGGGATATTGGGCATGTGGGGCGGGTACTAGAGGGAGATAGGGATATAGGCCGTGAGGGGCGGGTACTAGAGGGAGATAGGGATATTGGGCGTGAGGGGCAGGTACTAGAGGGAGATAGGGATATTGGGCGTGAGGGGCGGGTACTAGAGGGAGATAGGGATATTGGGTGTGAGGGGCAGGTACTAGAGGGAGATAGGGATATTGGGCGTCAGGTGCAGGTACAAGAGGGAGATAGGGATATTGGGCGTGAAGGGTGGATATTAGAGGGAGATAGGGATATTGGGCGTAAGGGGCAGGTACTAGAGGGAGCTAGGGATATTGGGCATGAGGGACGGATACTAGAGGGGGATAGGGATATTGGGCGTGAGGGGCAGGTACTAATGGGAGATTGGGATATTGGGCGTGAGGGGCAGGTACTAGAGGGAGATAGGGATATTGGGCGTGAGGGGCGGGTACTAGAGGGAGATAGGGATATTGGGCGTGAGGGGCGGGTACTAGAGGGAGATAGGGATATTGGGCTTGAGGGGCAGGTACTAGAGGGAGATAGGGATATTGGGCGTGAGGGGCAGGTACTCGAGGGAGATTGGGATATTAGGCGTGAGGGGCGGGTACTAGAGGGAGATAGGGATATTGGGCGAGAGGGGCAGGTACTAGAGGGAGATAGGGATATTGGGCGTAAGGGGCAGGTACAAGAGGGAGATAGGGATATTGGGCGTGAGGGGCGGGTACTAGAGGGAGACAGGGATATTGGGCGTGAGGGGCAGGTACTAAAGGGAGATAGGTATATTGAGCGTGAGGGGCAGGTACTAGAGGGAGATAGGGATATTGGGCGTGAGGGGCAGGTACTAGAGGGAGATAGGGATATTGGGCATGAGGGCCAGGTACTAGAGGGAGATAGGGATAATGGGCGTGAGGGGCAGGTACTAGAGGGAGAGAGGGATATAGGGCGTGAGGGGCAGGTACTAGAGGGAGATAGGGATATTGGGCGTAAGGGGCAGGTACAAGAGGGAGATAGGGATATTGGGCGTGAGGGGCGGGTACTAGAGGGAGACAGGGATATTGGGCGTGAGGGGCAGGTACTAAAGGGAGATAGGTATATTGAGCGTGAGGGGCAGGTACTAGAGGGAGATAGGGATATTGGGCGTGAGGGGCAGGTACTAGAGGGAGATAGGGATATTGGGCATGAGGGCCAGGTACTAGAGGGAGATAGGGATAATGGGCGTGAGGGGCAGGTACTAGAGGGAGATAGGGATATTGGGCATGAGGGGCGGGTACTAGAGGGAGATAGGGATATTGGGCGTGAGGGGCGGGTACTAGAGGGAGATAGGGATATTGGGCGTGAGGGGCAGGTACTAAAGGGAGATAGGGATATTGGGCGTGAGGGGCAGGTACTAGAGGGAGATAGGCATATTGGGCGTGAGGCGCAGGTACTAGAGGGAGATAGGGATATTGGGCGTGAGAGGCAGGTACTGGAGGGAGATAGGGATATTGGGCATGAGGGGCGGGTACTAGAGGGAGATAGGGATATTGGGCATGAGGGGCAGGTACTAGAGGGAGATAGGGATATTGGGCGTGAGAGGCAGGTACTAGAGGGAGATAGGGATAATGGGCGTGAGGGGCAGGTACTAGAGGGAGATAGGGATATAGGGCGTGAGGGGCAGGTACTAGAGGGAGATAGGGATATTGGACGTGAGGGGCAGGTACTAGAGGGAGATAGGGATATTGGGCGTGAGGGGCAGGTACTAAAGGGAGATAGGGATATTGGGCGTGAGGGGCAGGTACTAGAGGGAGATAGGGATATTGGGCGTGAGGGGCAGGTACTAGAGGGAGATAGGGATAATGGGCGTGAGGGGCAGATACTAGAGGGAGATAGGGATATTGGGCGTGAGGGGCGGGTACTAGAGGGAGATAGGGATATTGGGCGTGAGGGGCGGGTACTAGAGGGAGATAGGGATATTGGACTTGAGAGGCAGGTACTAGAGGGAGATAGGGATATTGGGCGTGAGGGGCGGATACTAGAGGGAGATAGGGATATTGGGCATGAGGGGCGGGTACTAGAGGGAGATAGGGATATTGGGCATGAGGGGCGGGTACTAGAGGGAGATGGGGATATAGGCCGTGAGGGGCGGGTACTAGAGGGAGATAGGGATATAGGCCGTGAGGGGCGGGTACTAGAGGGAGATAGGGATATTGGGCGTGAGGGGCAGGTACAAGAGGGAGATAGGGATATTGGGCGTGAGGAGCAGGTACTAGAGTGAGATAGGGATATTGAGCGTGAGGGGCAGGTACTAGAGGGAGATAGGGATATTGGGCGTCAGGGGCAGGTACTAGAGGGAGATAGGGATGTTGGGCGTGAGGGGCGGGTACTAGTGGGAGATAGGGATATTGGGCGTGAGGGGCAGGTACTAGAGGGAGATAGGGATATAGGGCGTGAGGGGCAGGTACTAGAGAGAGATAGGGATAATGGCCGTGTGTGGCAGGTACTAGAGGGAGATAGGGATATTGGGCGTGAGGGGCGGGTACTAGAGGGAGATAGGGATATTGGGTGTGAGGGGCGGATACTAGAGAGAGATAGGGATATTGGGCACGAGGGGCGGGTACTAGAGGGAGATAGGGATATTGGGCATGTGGGGCGGGTACTAGAGGGAGATAGGGATATAGGCCGTGAGGGGCGGGTACTAGAGGGAGATAGGGATATTGGGCGTGAGGGGCAGGTACTAGAGGGAGATAGGGATATTGGGCGTGAGGGGCGGGTACTAGAGGGAGATAGGGATATTGGGTGTGAGGGGCAGGTACTAGAGGGAGATAGGGATATTGGGCGTCAGGTGCAGGTACAAGAGGGAGATAGGGATATTGGGCGTGAAGGGTGGATATTAGAGGGAGATAGGGATATTGGGCGTAAGGGGCAGGTACTAGAGGGAGCTAGGGATATTAGGCGTGAGGGGCGGGTACTAGAGGGAGATAGGGATATTGGGCGAGAGGGGCAGGTACTAGAGGGAGATAGGGATATTGGGCGTAAGGGGCAGGTACAAGAGGGAGATAGGGATATTGGGCGTGAGGGGCGGGTACTAGAGGGAGACAGGGATATTGGGCGAGAGGGGCAGGTACTAAAGGGAGATAGGTATATTGAGCGTGAGGGGCAGGTACTAGAGGGAGATAGGGATATTGGGCGTGAGGGGCAGGTACTAGAGGGAGATAGGGATATTGGGCATGAGGGCCAGGTACTAGAGGGAGATAGGGATAATGGGCGTGAGGGGCAGGTACTAGAGGGAGATAGGGATATAGGGCGTGAGGTGCAGGTACTAGAGGGAGATAGGGATATTGGGCGTGAGGGGCAGGTACTAGAGGGAGATAGGGATATTGGGCGTGAGGGGTGGGTACTAGAGGGAGATAGGGATATTGGGCGTGAGGTGCAGGTACTAAAGGAAGATAGGGATATTGGGCGTGAGGGGCAGGTACTAGAGGGAGATAGGGATATTGGGCGTGAGAGGCAGGTACTAAAGGGAGATAGGGATATTGGGCGTGAGGGGCGGATACTAGAGGGAGATAGGGATATTGGGCATGAGGGGCGGGTACTAGAGGGAGATAGGGATATTGGGCATGAGGGGTGGGTACTAGAGGGAGATGGGGATATAGGCCGTGAGGGGCGGGTACTAGAGGGAGATAGGGATATAGGCCGTGAGGGGCGGGTACTAGAGGGAGATAGGGATATTGGGCGTTAGGGGCAGGTACTAGAGGGAGATAGGGATATTGGACTTGAGAGGCGGGTACTAGAGGGAGACAGGGATATTGAGCGTGAGGGGCGGGTACTAGAGGGAGATAGGGATATTAGGCGTTAGGGGCAGGTACTAGAGGGAGATAGGGATATTGGGCGTCAGGGGCGGGTACTAGAGGGAGATAGGGATATTGGGCATGAGGGCCAGGTACTAGAGGGAGATAGGGATAATGGGCGTGAGGGGCAGGTACTAGAGGGAGTTAGGGATATAGGGCGTGAGGTGCAGGTACTAGAGGGAGATAGGGATATTGGGCGTGAGGGGCAGGTACTAGAGGGAGATAGGGATATTGGGCGTGAGGGGTGGGTACTAGAGGGAGATAGGGATATTGGGCGTGAGGGGCAGGTACTAAAGGAAGATAGGGATATTGGGCATGAGGGGCGGGTACTAGAGGGAGATAGGGATATTGGGCATGAGGGCCAGGTACTAGAGGGAGATAGGGATAATGGGCGTGAGGGGCAGGTACTAGAGGGAGTTAGGGATATAGGGCGTGAGGTGCAGGTACTAGAGGGAGATAGGGATATTGGGCGTGAGGGGCAGGTACTAGAGGGAGATAGGGATATTGGGCGTGAGGGGTGGGTACTAGAGGGAGATAGGGATATTGGGCGTGAGGGGCAGGTACTAAAGGAAGATAGGGATATTGGGCATGAGGGGCGGGTACTAGAGGGAGATAGGGATAATGGGCGTGAGGGGCAGGTACTAGAGGGAGATAGGAATATAGGGCGTGAGGTGCAGGTACTAGAGGGAGATAGGGATATTGGGCGTGAGGGGCAGGTACTAGAGGGAGATAGGGATATTGGGCGTGAGGGGTGGGTACTAGAGGGAGATAGGGATATTGGGCGTGAGGTGCAGGTACTAAAGGAAGATAGGGATATTGGGCGTGAGGGGCAGGTACTAGAGGGAGATAGGGATATTGGGCGTGAGAGGCAGGTACTATAGGGAGATAGGGATATTGGGCATGAGGGGCAGGTACTAGAGGGAGATAGGGATATTGGGCGTGAGAGGCAGGTACTAGAGGGAGATAGGGATAATGGGCGTGAGGGGCAGGTACTAGAGGGAGATAGGGATATAGGGCGTGAGGGGCAGGTACTAGAGGGAGATAGGGATATTGGGCGTGAGGGCCAGGTACTAGAGGGAGATAGGGATATTGGGCGTGAGGGGCGGGTACTAGAGGGAGATAGGGATATTGGGCGTGAGGGGCAGGTACTAGAGGGAGACAGGGATATTGGGCGTGAGGGGCAGGTACTAGGGGAGATAGGGATATTGGGCGTGAGGGGCAGGTACTAGAGGGAGATAGGGATATTGGGCATGAGGGCCAGGTACTAGAGGGAGATAGGGATAATGGGCGTGAGGGGCAGGTACTAGAGGGAGATAGGGATATTGGGCGTGAGGGGCAGGTACTAGAGGGAGATAGGGATATGGGGCGTGAGGGGCGGGTACTAGAGGGAGATAGGGATAATGGGAGTGAGGGGCAGGTACTAGAGGGAGATAGGGATATTGGGCGTTAGGGGCGGGTACTAGAGGGAGATAGGGATATTGGGCGTGAGGGGCAGGTACTAAAGGGAGATAGAGATATTGGGCGTGAGGGGCAGGTACTAGAGGGAGACAGGGATATTGGGCGTGAGGGGCAGGTACTAAAGGGAGATAGGTATATTGAGCGTGAGGGGCAGGTACTAGAGGGAGATAAGGATATTGGGCGTCAGGGGCAGGTACTAGAGGGAGATAGGGATAATGGGCGTGAGGGGCAGATACTAGAGGGAGATAGGGATATTGGGCGTGAGGGGCGGGTACTAGAGGGAGATAGGGATATTGGGCATGAGGGGCGGGTACTAGAGGGAGATAGGGATATTGGGCATGAGGGGCGGGTACTAGAGGGAGATGGGGATATAGGCCGTGAGGGGCGGGTACTAGAGGGAGATAGGGATATTGGGCGTTAGGGGCAGGTACTAGAGGGAGATAGGGATATTGGGCGTGAGGGGTGGGTACTAGAGGGAGATAGGGATATTGGGCGTGAGGGGCAGGTACTAAAGGAAGATAGGGATATTGGGCATGAGGGGCGGGTACTAGAGGGAGATAGGGATAATGGGCGTGAGGGGCAGGTACTAGAGGGAGATAGGGATATAGGGCGTGAGGTGCAGGTACTAGAGGGAGATAGGGATATTGGGCGTGAGGGGCAGGTACTAGAGGGAGATAGGGATATTGGGCGTGAGGGGTGGGTACTAGAGGGAGATAGGGATATTGGGCGTGAGGTGCAGGTACTAAAGGAAGATAGGGATATTGGGCGTGATGGTCAGGTACTAGAGGGAGATAGGGATATTGGGCGTGAGAGGCAGGTACTATAGGGAGATAGGGATATTGGGCATGAGGGGCGGGTACTAGAGGGAGATAGGGATATTGGGCATGAGGGGCAGGTACTAGAGGGAGATAGGGATATTGGGCGTGAGAGGCAGGTACTAGAGGGAGATAGGGATAATGGGCGTGAGGGGCAGGTACTAGAGGGAGATAGGGATATAGGGCGTGAGGGGCAGGTACTAGAGGGAGATAGGGATATTGGGCGTGAGGGGCAGGTACTAGAGGGAGATAGGGATATTGGGCGTGAGGGGCGGGTACTAGAGGGAGATAGGGATATTGGGCGTGAGGGGCAGGTACTAGAGGGAGACAGGGATATTGGGCGTGAGGGGCAGGTACAAGGGGAGATAGGGATATTGGGCGTGAGGGGCAGGTACTAGAGGGAGATAGGGATATTGGGCATGAGGGCCAGGTACTAGAGGGAGATAGGGATAATGGGCGTGAGGGGCAGGTACTAGAGGGAGATAGGGATATAGGGCGTGAGGGGCAGGTACTAGAGGGAGATAGGGATATTGGGCGTGAGGGGCAGGTACTAGAGGGAGATAGGGATATGGGGCGTGAGGGGCGGGTACTAGAGGGAGATAGGGATAATGGGAGTGAGGGGCAGGTACTAGAGGGAGATAGGGATATTGGGCGTTAGGGGCGGGTACTAGAGGGAGATAGGGATATTGGGCGTGAGGGGCAGGTACTAAAGGGAGATAGGGATATTGGGCGTGAGGGGCAGGTACTAAAGGGAGATAGGTATATTGAGCGTGAGGGGCAGGTACTAGAGGGAGATAGGGATATTGGGCGTGAGGGGCGGATACTAGAGGGAGATAGGGATATTGGGCATGAGGGGCGGGTACTAGAGGGAGATAGGGATATTGGGCATGAGGGGCGGGTACTAGAGGGAGATGGGGATATAGGCCGTGAGGGGCGGGTACTAGAGGGAGATAGGGATATTGGGCGTTAGGGGCAGGTACTAGAGGGAGATAGGGATATTGGACTTGAGAGGCAGGTACTAGAGGGAGATAGGGATATTGGGCGTGAGGGGCGGATACTAGAGGGAGATAGGGATATTGGGCATGAGGGGCGGGTACTAGAGGGAGATAGGGATATTGGGCATGAGGGGCGGGTACTAGAGGGAGATGGGGATATAGGCCGTGAGGGGCGGGTACTAGAGGGAGATAGGGATATTGGGCGTTAGGGGCAGGTACTAGAGGGAGATAGGGATATTGGACTTGAGAGGCGGGTACTAGAGGGAGACAGGGATATTGAGCGTGAGGGGCGGGTACTAGAGGGAGATAGGGATATTAGGCGTTAGGGGCAGGTACTAGAGGGAGATAGGGATATTGGGCGTCAGGGGCGGGTACTAGAGGGAGATAGGGATATTGGGCATGAGGGCCAGGTACTAGAGGGAGATAGGGATAATGGGCGTGAGGGGCAGGTACTAGAGGGAGTTAGGGATATAGGGCGTGAGGTGCAGGTACTAGAGGGAGATAGGGATATTGGGCGTGAGGGGCAGGTACTAGAGGGAGATAGGGATATTGGGCGTGAGGGGTGGGTACTAGAGGGAGATAGGGATATTGGGCGTGAGGGGCAGGTACTAAAGGAAGATAGGGATATTGGGCATGAGGGGCGGGTACTAGAGGGAGATAGGGATATTGGGCATGAGGGCCAGGTACTAGAGGGAGATAGGGATAATGGGCGTGAGGGGCAGGTACTAGAGGGAGTTAGGGATATAGGGCGTGAGGTGCAGGTACTAGAGGGAGATAGGGATATTGGGCGTGAGGGGCAGGTACTAGAGGGAGATAGGGATATTGGGCGTGAGGGGTGGGTACTAGAGGGAGATAGGGATATTGGGCGTGAGGGGCAGGTACTAAAGGAAGATAGGGATATTGGGCATGAGGGGCGGGTACTAGAGGGAGATAGGGATATTGGGCATGAGGGGCAGGTACTAGAGGGAGATAGGGATATTGGGCGTGAGAGGCAGGTACTAGAGGGAGATAGGGATAATGGGCGTGAGGGGCAGGTATTAGAGGGAGATAGGGATATAGGGCGTGAGGGGCAGGTACTAGAGGGAGATAGGGATATTGGGCGTGAGGGGCAGGTACTAGAGGGAGATAGGGATATTGGGCGTGAGGGGCGGGTACTAGAGGGAGATAGGGATATTGGGCGTGAGGGGCAGGTACTAGAGGGAGATAGGGATATTGGGCGTGAGGGGCAGGTACTAGAGGGAGATAGGGATATTGGGCGTGAGGGGTGGGTACTAGAGGGAGATAGGGATATTGGGCGTGAGGGGCAGGTACTAAAGGAAGATAGGGATATTGGGCATGAGGGGCGGGTACTAGAGGGAGATAGGGATATTGGGCATGAGGGGCAGGTACTAGAGGGAGATAGGGATATTGGGCGTGAGAGTCAGGTACTAGAGGGAGATAGGGATAATGGGCGTGAGGGGCAGGTATTAGAGGGAGATAGGGATATAGGGCGTGAGGGGCAGGTACTAGAGGGAGATAGGGATATTGGGCGTGAGGGGCAGGTACTAGAGGGAGATAGGGATATTGGGCGTGAGGGGCGGGTACTAGAGGGAGATAGGGATATTGGGCGTGAGGGGCAGGTACTAGAGGGAGACAGGGATATTGGGCGTGAGGGGCAGGTACTAGGGGAGATAGGGATATTGGGCGTGAGGGGCAGGTACTAGAGGGAGATAGGGATATTGGGCATGAGGGCAAGGTACTAGAGGGAGATAGGGATAATGGGCGTGAGGGGCAGGTACTAGAGGGAGATAGGGATATAGGGCGTGAGGGGCAGGTACTAGAGGGAGATAGGGATATTGGGCGTGAGGGGCAGGTACTAGAGGGAGATAGGGATATTGGGCGTGAAGGGCGGGTACTAGACGGAGATAGGGATAATGGGAGTGAGGGGCAGGTACTAGAGGGAGATAGGGATATTGGGCGTGAGGGGCGGGTACTAGTGGGAGATAGGGATATTGGGCGTGAGGGGCAGGTACTAAAGGGAGATAGGGATATTGGGCGTGAGGGGCAGGTACTAGAGGGAGACAGGGATATTGGGCGTGAGGGGCAGGTACTAAAGGGAGATAGGTATATTGAGCGTGAGGGGCAGGTACTAGAGGGAGATAGGGATATTGGGCGTCAGGGGCAGGTACTAGAGGGAGATAGGGATAATGGGCGTGAGGGGCAGATACTAGAGGGAGATAGGGATATTGGGCGTGAGGGGCGGGTACTAGAGGGAGATAGGGATATTGGACTTGAGAGGCAGGTACTAGAGGGAGATAGGGATATTGGGCGTGAGGGGCGGGTACTAGAGGGAGATAGGGATATTGGGCGTGAGGGGCAGGTACTAGAGGGAGACAGGGATATTGGGCGTGAGGGGCAGGTACTAGGGGAGACAGGGATATTGGGCGTGAGGGGCAGGTACTAGAGGGAGACAGGGATATTGGGCATGAGGGCAAGGTACTAGAGGGAGATAGGGATAATGGGCGTGAGGGGCAGGTACTAGAGGGAGATAGGGATATAGGGCGTGAGGGGCAGGTACTAGAGGGAGATAGGGATATTGGGCGTGAGGGGCAGGTACTAGAGGGAGATAGGGATATTGGGCGTGAGGAGCGGGTACTAGAGGGAGATAGGGATAATGGGAGTGAGGGGCAGGTACTAGAGGGAGATAGGGATATTGGGCGTGAGGGGCGGGTACTAGTGGGAGATAGGGATATTGGGCGTGAGGGGCAGGTACTAAAGGGAGATAGGGATATTGGGCGTGAGGGGCAGGTACTAGAGGGAGACAGGGATATTGGGCGTGAGGGGCAGGTACTAAAGGGAGATAGGTATATTGAGCGTGAGGGGCGGGTACTAGAGGGAGATAGGGATATTGGGCGTCAGGGGCAGGTACTAGAGGGAGATAGGGATAATGGGCGTGAGGGGCAGATACTAGAGGGAGATAGGGATATTGGACTTGAGAGGCGGGTACTAGAGGGAGACAGGGATATTGAGCGTGAGGGGCGGGTACTAGAGGGAGATAGGGATATTAGGCGTTAGGGGCAGGTACTAGAGGGAGATAGGGATATTGGGCGTCAGGGGCGGGTACTAGAGGGAGATAGGGATATTGGGCATGAGGGCCAGGTACTAGAGGGAGATAGGGATAATGGGCGTGAGGGGCAGGTACTAGAGGGAGTTAGGGATATAGGGCGTGAGGTGCAGGTACTAGAGGGAGATAGGGATATTGGGCGTGAGGGGCAGGTACTAGAGGGAGATAGGGATATTGGGCGTGAGGGGTGGGTACTAGAGGGAGATAGGGATATTGGGCGTGAGGGGCAGGTACTAAAGGAAGATAGGGATATTGGGCATGAGGGGCGGGTACTAGAGGGAGATAGGGATATTGGGCATGAGGGCCAGGTACTAGAGGGAGATAGGGATAATGGGCGTGAGGGGCAGGTACTAGAGGGAGTTAGGGATATAGGGCGTGAGGTGCAGGTACTAGAGGGAGATAGGGATATTGGGCGTGAGGGGCAGGTACTAGAGGGAGATAGGGATATTGGGCGTGAGGGGTGGGTACTAGAGGGAGATAGGGATATTGGGCGTGAGGGGCAGGTACTAAAGGAAGATAGGGATATTGGGCATGAGGGGCGGGTACTAGAGGGAGATAGGGATATTGGGCATGAGAGGCAGGTACTAGAGGGAGATAGGGATATTGGGCGTGAGAGGCAGGTACTAGAGGGAGATAGGGATAATGGGCGTGAGGGGCAGGTATTAGAGGGAGATAGGGATATAGGGCGTGAGGGGCAGGTACTAGAGGGAGATAGGGATATTGGGCGTGAGGGGCAGGTACTAGAGGGAGATAGGGATATTGGGCGTGAGGGGCGGGTACTAGAGGGAGATAGGGATATTGGGCGTGAGGGGCAGGTACTAGAGGGAGACAGGGATATTGGGCGTGAGGGGCAGGTACTAGGGGAGATAGGGATATTGGGCGTGAGGGGCAGGTACTAGAGGGAGATAGGGATATTGGGCATGAGGGCAAGGTACTAGAGGGAGATAGGGATAATGGGCGTGAGGGGCAGGTACTAGAGGGAGATAGGGATATAGGGCGTGAGGGGCAGGTACTAGAGGGAGATAGGGATATTGGGCGTGAGGGGCAGGTACTAGAGGGAGATAGGGATATTGGGCGTGAGGGGCGGGTACTAGACGGAGATAGGGATAATGGGAGTGAGGGGCAGGTACTAGAGGGAGATAGGGATATTGGGCGTGAGGGGCGGGTACTAGTGGGAGATAGGGATATTGGGCGTGAGGGGCAGGTACTAAAGGGAGATAGGGATATTGGGCGTGAGGGGCAGGTACTAGAGGGAGACAGGGATATTGGGCGTGAGGGGCAGGTACTAAAGGGAGATAGGTATATTGAGCGTGAGGGGCAGGTACTAGAGGGAGATAGGGATATTGGGCGTCAGGGGCAGGTACTAGAGGGAGATAGGGATAATGGGCGTGAGGGGCAGGTACTAAAGGAAGATAGGGATATTGGGCATGAGGGGCGGGTACTAGAGGGAGATAGGGATATTGGGCATGAGGGGCAGGTACTAGAGGGAGATAGGGATATTGGGCGTGAGAGGCAGGTACTAGAGGGAGATAGGGATAATGGGCGTGAGGGGCAGGTATTAGAGGGAGATAGGGATATAGGGCGTGAGGGGCAGGTACTAGAGGGAGATAGGGATATTGGGCGTGAGGGGCAGGTACTAGAGGGAGATAGGGATATTGGGCGTGAGGGGCGGGTACTAGAGGGAGATAGGGATATTGGGCGTGAGGGGCAGGTACTAGAGGGAGACAGGGATATTGGGCGTGAGGGGCAGGTACTAGGGGAGATAGGGATATTGGGCGTGAGGGGCAGGTACTAGAGGGAGATAGGGATATTGGGCATGAGGGCAAGGTACTAGAGGGAGATAGGGATAATGGGCGTGAGGGGCAGGTACTAGAGGGAGATAGGGATATAGGGCGTGAGGGGCAGGTACTAGAGGGAGATAGGGATATTGGGCGTGAGGGGCAGGTACTAGAGGGAGATAGGGATATTGGGCGTGAGGGGCGGGTACTAGACGGAGATAGGGATAATGGGAGTGAGGGGCAGGTACTAGAGGGAGATAGGGATATTGGGCGTGAGGGGCGGGTACTAGTGGGAGATAGGGATATTGGGCGTGAGGGGCAGGTACTAAAGGGAGATAGGGATATTGGGCGTGAGGGGCAGGTACTAGAGGGAGACAGGGATATTGGGCGTGAGGGGCAGGTACTAAAGGGAGATAGGTATATTGAGCGTGAGGGGCAGGTACTAGAGGGAGATAGGGATATTGGGCGTCAGGGGCAGGTACTAGAGGGAGATAGGGATAATGGGCGTGAGGGGCAGATACTAGAGGGAGATAGGGATATTGGGCGTGAGGGGCGGGTACTAGAGGGAGATAGGGATATTGGACTTGAGAGGCAGGTACTAGAGGGAGATAGGGATATTGGGCGTGAGGGGCGGATACTAGAGGGAGATAGGGATATTGGGCATGAGGGGCAGGTACTAGAGGGAGATAGGGATATTGGGCGTGAGAGGCAGGTACTAGAGGGAGATAGTGATAATGGGCGTGAGGGGCAGGTACTAGAGGGAGATAGGGATATAGGGCGTGAGGGGCAGGTACTAGAGGGAGATAGGGATATTGGGCGTGAGGGGCAGGTACTAGAGGGAGATAGGGATATTGGGCGTGAGGGGCGGGTACTAGAGGGAGATAGGGATATTGGGCGTGAGGGGCAGGTACTAGAGGGAGACAGGGATATTGGGCGTGAGGGGCAGGTACTAGGGGAGACAGGGATATTGGGCGTGAGGGGCAGGTACTAGAGGGAGACAGGGATATTGGGCATGAGGGCAAGGTACTAGAGGGAGATAGGGATAATGGGCGTGAGGGGCAGGTACTAGAGGGAGATAGGGATATAGGGCGTGAGGGGCAGGTACTAGAGGGAGATAGGGATATTGGGCGTGAGGGGCAGGTACTAGAGGGAGATAGGGATATTGGGCGTGAGGGGCGGGTACTAGAGGGAGATAGGGATAATGGGAGTGAGGGGCAGGTACTAGAGGGAGATAGGGATATTGGGCGTGAGGGGCGGGTACTAGTGGGAGATAGGGATATTGGGCGTGAGGGGCAGGTACTAAAGGGAGATAGGGATATTGGGCGTGAGGGGCAGGTACTAGAGGGAGACAGGGATATTGGGCGTGAGGGGCAGGTACTAAAGGGAGATAGGTATATTGAGCGTGAGGGGCGGGTACTAGAGGGAGATAGGGATATTGGGCGTCAGGGGCAGGTACTAGAGGGAGATAGGGATAATGGGCGTGAGGGGCAGATACTAGAGGGAGATAGGGATATTGGGCGTGAGGGGCGGGTACTAGAGGGAGATAGGGATATTGGACTTGAGAGGCAGGTACTAGAGGGAGATAGGGATATTGGGCGTGAGGGGCGGGTACTAGAGGGAGATAGGGATATTGGGCGTGAGGGGCGGGTACTAGAGGGAGATAGGGATATTGGACTTGAGAGGCAGGTACTAGAGGGAGAAAGGGATATTGGGCGTGAGGGGCGGATACTAGAGGGAGATAGGGATATTGGGCATGAGGGGCGGGTACTAGAGGGAGATAGGGATATTGGGCATGAGGGGCGGGTACTAGAGGGAGATGGGGATATAGGCCGTGAGGGGCGGGTACTAGAGGGAGATAGGGATATAGGCCGTGAGGGGCGGGTACTAGAGGGAGATAGGGATATTGGGCGTGAGGGGCAGGTACAAGAGGGAGATAGGGATATTGGGCGTCAGGGGCAGGTACTAGAGGGAGATAGGGATGTTGGGCGTGAGGGGCAGGCACTAGAGGGAGAAAGGAATATTGGGCGTGAGGGGCGGGTACTAGAGAGAGATAGGGATATTGGGTGTGAGGGGCAGGTACTAGAGGGAGACAGGGATATTGGGCGTGAGGGGCGGGTATTAGAGGGAGATAGGGATATTGGGTGTGAGGGGCAGGTACTAGAGGGAGATAGGGATAATGGGCGTGAGGGGCAGGTAATAGAGGGAGATAGGGATATTGGGCGTGAGGGGTGGGTACTAGAGGGAGATAGGTATATTGGGCGTGAGGGGCGGGTACTAGTGGGAGATAGGGATATTGGGCGTGAGGGGCAGGTACTAGAGGGAGATAGGGATATAGGGCGTGAGGGGCAGGTACTAGAGAGAGATAGGGATATTGGGCATGAGGGGCGGGTACTAGAGGGAGATAGGGATATAGGCCGTGAGGGGCGGGTACTAGAGGGAGATAGGGATATAGGCCGTGAGGGGCGGGTACTAGAGGGAGATAGGGATATTGGACTTGAGAGGCAGGTACTAGAGGGAGATAGGGATATTGGGCATGAGGGCAAGGTACTAGAGGGAGATAGGGATAATGGGCGTGAGGGGCAGGTACTAGAGGGAGATAGGGATATAGGGCGTGAGGGGCAGGTACTAGAGGGAGATAGGGATATTGGGCGTGAGGGGCAGGTACTAGAGGGAGATAGGGATATTGGGCGTGAGGGGCGGGTACTAGAGGGAGATAGGGATAATGGGAGTGAGGGGCAGGTACTAGAGGGAGATAGGGATATTGGGCGTGAGGGGCGGGTACTAGTGGGAGATAGGGATATTGGGCGTGAGGGGCAGGTACTAAAGGGAGATAGGGATATTGGGCGTGAGGGGCAGGTACTAGAGGGAGACAGGGATATTGGGCGTGAGGGGCAGGTACTAAAGGGAGATAGGTATATTGAGCGTGAGGGGCGGGTACTAGAGGGAGATAGGGATATTGGGCGTCAGGGGCAGGTACTAGAGGGAGATAGGGATAATGGGCGTGAGGGGCAGATACTAGAGGGAGATAGGGATATTGGGCGTGAGGGGCGGGTACTAGAGGGAGATAGGGATATTGGACTTGAGAGGCAGGTACTAGAGGGAGATAGGGATATTGGGCGTGAGGGGCGGGTACTTGAGGGAGATAGGGATATTGGGCGTGAGGGGCGGGTACTAGAGGGAGATAGGGATATTGGACTTGAGAGGCAGGTACTAGAGGGAGAAAGGGATATTGGGCGTGAGGGGCGGATACTAGAGGGAGATAGGGATATTGGGCATGAGGGGCGGGTACTAGAGGGAGATAGGGATATTGGGCATGAGGGGCGGGTACTAGAGGGAGATGGGGATATAGGCCGTGAGGGGCGGGTACTAGAGGGAGATAGGGATATAGGCCGTGAGGGGCGGGTACTAGAGGGAGATAGGGATATTGGGCGTGAGGGGCGGGTATTAGAGGGAGATAGGGATATTGGGTGTGAGGGGCAGGTACTAGAGGGAGATAGGGATAATGGGCGTGAGGGGCAGGTAATAGAGGGAGATAGGGATATTGGGCGTGAGGGGTGGGTACTAGTGGGAGATAGGGATATTGGGCGTGAGGGGCAGGTACTAGAGGGAGATAGGGATATAGGGCGTGAGGGGCAGGTACTAGAGAGAGATAGGGATATTGGGCATGAGGGGCGGGTACTAGAGGGAGATAGGGATATAGGCCGTGAGGGGCGGGTACTAGAGGGAGATAGGGATATAGGCCGTGAGGGGCGGGTACTAGAGGGAGATAGGGATATTGGACTTGAGAGGCAGGTACTAGAGGGAGATAGGGATATTGGGCATGAGGGCAAGGTACTAGAGGGAGATAGGGATAATGGGCGTGAGGGGCAGGTACTAGAGGGAGATAGGGATATAGGGCGTGAGGGGCAGGTACTAGAGGGAGATAGGGATATTGGGCGTGAGGGGCAGGTACTAGAGGGAGATAGGGATATTGGGCGTGAGGGGCGGGTACTAGAGGGAGATAGGGATAATGGGAGTGAGGGGCAGGTACTAGAGGGAGATAGGGATATTGGGCGTGAGGGGCGGGTACTAGTGGGAGATAGGGATATTGGGCGTGAGGGGCAGGTACTAAAGGGAGATAGGGATATTGGGCGTGAGGGGCAGGTACTAGAGGGAGACAGGGATATTGGGCGTGAGGGGCAGGTACTAAAGGGAGATAGGTATATTGAGCGTGAGGGGCGGGTACTAGAGGGAGATAGGGATATTGGGCGTCAGGGGCAGGTACTAGAGGGAGATAGGGATAATGGGCGTGAGGGGCAGATACTAGAGGGAGATAGGGATATTGGGCGTGAGGGGCGGGTACTAGAGGGAGATAGGGATATTGGACTTGAGAGGCAGGTACTAGAGGGAGATAGGGATATTGGGCGTGAGGGGCGGGTACTTGAGGGAGATAGGGATATTGGGCGTGAGGGGCGGGTACTAGAGGGAGATAGGGATATTGGACTTGAGAGGCAGGTACTAGAGGGAGAAAGGGATATTGGGCGTGAGGGGCGGATACTAGAGGGAGATAGGGATATTGGGCATGAGGGGCGGGTACTAGAGGGAGATAGGGATATTGGGCATGAGGGGCGGGTACTAGAGGGAGATGGGGATATAGGCCGTGAGGGGCGGGTACTAGAGGGAGATAGGGATATAGGCCGTGAGGGGCGGGTACTAGAGGGAGATAGGGATATTGGGCGTGAGGGGCGGGTATTAGAGGGAGATAGGGATATTGGGTGTGAGGGGCAGGTACTAGAGGGAGATAGGGATAATGGGCGTGAGGGGCAGGTAATAGAGGGAGATAGGGATATTGGGCGTGAGGGGTGGGTACTAGAGGGAGATAGGTATATTGGGCGTGAGTTGCGGGTACTAGTGGGAGATAGGGATATTGGGCGTGAGGGGCAGGTACTAGAGGGAGATAGGGATATAGGGCGTGAGGGGCAGGTACTAGAGAGAGATAGGGATATTGGGCATGAGGGGCGGGTACTAGAGGGAGATAGGGATATAGGCCGTTAGGGGCGGGTACTAGAGGGAGATAGGGATATAGGCCGTGAGGGGCGGGTACTAGAGGGAGATAGGGATATTGGACTTGAGAGGCAGGTACTAGAGGGAGATAGGGATATTGGGCATGAGGGCAAGGTACTAGAGGGAGATAGGGATAATGGGCGTGAGGGGCAGGTACTAGAGGGAGATAGGGATATAGGGCGTGAGGGGCAGGTACTAGAGGGAGATAGGGATATTGGGCGTGAGGGGCAGGTACTAGAGGGAGATAGGGATATTGGGCGTGAGGGGCGGGTACTAGAGGGAGATAGGGATAATGGGAGTGAGGGGCAGGTACTAGAGGGAGATAGGGATATTGGGCGTGAGGGGCGGGTACTAGTGGGAGATAGGGATATTGGGCGTGAGGGGCAGGTACTAAAGGGAGATAGGGATATTGGGCGTGAGGGGCAGGTACTAGAGGGAGACAGGGATATTGGGCGTGAGGGGCAGGTACTAAAGGGAGATAGGTATATTGAGCGTGAGGGGCGGGTACTAGAGGGAGATAGGGATATTGGGCGTCAGGGGCAGGTACTAGAGGGAGATAGGGATAATGGGCGTGAGGGGCAGATACTAGAGGGAGATAGGGATATTGGGCGTGAGGGGCGGGTACTAGAGGGAGATAGGGATATTGGACTTGAGAGGCAGGTACTAGAGGGAGATAGGGATATTGGGCGTGAGGGGCGGGTACTTGAGGGAGATAGGGATATTGGGCGTGAGGGGCGGGTACTAGAGGGAGATAGGGATATTGGACTTGAGAGGCAGGTACTAGAGGGAGAAAGGGATATTGGGCGTGAGGGGCGGATACTAGAGGGAGATAGGGATATTGGGCATGAGGGGCGGGTACTAGAGGGAGATAGGGATATTGGGCATGAGGGGCGGGTACTAGAGGGAGATGGGGATATAGGCCGTGAGGGGCGGGTACTAGAGGGAGATAGGGATATAGGCCGTGAGGGGCGGGTACTAGAGGGAGATAGGGATATTGGGCGTGAGGGGCAGGTACAAGAGGGAGATAGGGATATTGGGCGTGAGGAGCAGGTACTAGAGTGAGATAGGGATATTGAGCGTGAGGGGCAGGTACTAGAGGGAGATAGGGATATTGGGCGTCAGGGGCAGGTACTAGAGGGAGATAGGGATGTTGGGCGTGAGGGGCAGGCACTAGAGGGAGAAAGGAATATTGGGCGTGAGGGGCGGGTACTAGAGAGAGATAGGGATATTGGGTGTGAGGGGCAGGTACTAGAGGGAGACAGGGATATTGGGCGTGAGGGGCGGGTATTAGAGGGAGATAGGGATATTGGGTGTGAGGGGCAGGTACTAGAGGGAGATAGGGATAATGGGCGTGAGGGGCAGGTAATAGAGGGAGATAGGGATATTGGGCGTGAGGGGTGGGTACTAGAGGGAGATAGGTATATTGGGCGTGAGGGGCGGGTACTAGTTGGAGATAGGGATATTGGGCGTGAGGGGCAGGTACTAGAGGGAGATAGGGATATAGGGCGTGAGGGGCAGGTACTAGAGAGAGATAGGGATATTGGGCATGAGGGGCGGGTACTAGAGGGAGATAGGGATATAGGCCGTGAGGGGCGGGTACTAGAGGGAGATAGGGATATAGGCCGTGAGGGGCGGGTACTAGAGGGAGATAGGGATATTGGACTTGAGAGGCAGGTACTAGAGGGAGATAGGGATATTGGGCGTGAGGGGCGGATACTAGAGGGAGATAGGGATATTGGGCATGAGGGGCGGGTACTAGAGGGAGATAGGGATATTGGGCATGAGGGGCGGGTACTAGAGGGAGATGGGGATATAGGCCGTGAGGGGCGGGTACTAGAGGGAGATAGGGATATAGGCCGTGAGGGGCGGGTACTAGAGGGAGATAGGGATATTGGGCGTGAGGGGCAGGTACAAGAGGGAGATAGGGATATTGGGCGTGAGGAGCAGGTACTAGAGTGAGATAGGGATATTGAGCGTGAGGGGCAGGTACTAGAGGGAGATAGGGATATTGGGCGTAAGGGGCAGGTACAAGAGGGAGATAGGGATATTGGGCGTGAGGGGCGGGTACTAGAGGGAGACAGGGATATTGGGCGTGAGGGGCAGGTACTAAAGGGAGATAGGTATATTGAGCGTGAGGGGCAGGTACTAGAGGGAGATAGGGATATTGGGCGTGAGGGGCAGGTACTAGAGGGAGATAGGGATATTGGGCATGAGGGCCAGGTACTAGAGGGAGATAGGGATAATGGGCGTGAGGGGCAGGTACTAGAGGGAGATAGGGATATTGGGCATGAGGGGCGGGTACTAGAGGGAGATAGGGATATTGGGCGTGAGGGGCGGGTACTAGAGGGAGATAGGGATATTGGGCGTGAGGGGCAGGTACTAAAGGGAGATAGGGATATTGGGCGTGAGGGGCAGGTACTAGAGGGAGATAGGCATATTGGGCGTGAGGGGCAGGTACTAGAGGGAGATAGGGATATTGGGCGTGAGAGGCAGGTACTGGAGGGAGATAGGGATATTGGGCATGAGGGGCGGGTACTAGAGGGAGATAGGGATATTGGGCATGAGGGGCAGGTACTAGAGGGAGATAGGGATATTGGGCGTGAGAGGCAGGTACTAGAGGGAGATAGGGATAATGGGCGTGAGGGGCAGGTACTAGAGGGAGATAGGGATATAGGGCGTGAGGGGCAGGTACTAGAGGGAGATAGGGATATTGGACGTGAGGGGCAGGTACTAGAGGGAGATAGGGATATTGGGCGTGAGGGGCAGGTACTAAAGGGAGATAGGGATATTGGGCGTGAGGGGCAGGTACTAGAGGGAGATAGGGATATTGGGCGTGAGGGGCAGGTACTAGAGGGAGATAGGGATATTGGGCGTGAGGGGCAGGTACTAGAGGGAGATAGGGATATAGGGCGTGAGGGGCAGGTACTAGAGGGAGATAGGGATAATGGGCGTGAGGGGCAGGTACTAGAGGGAGATAGGGATATTGGGCGTGAGGGGCGAGTACTAGAGGGAGATAGGGATATTGGGCGTGAGGGGCGGGTACTAGAGGGAGATAGGGTTATTGGGCGTGGGGGGCAGGTACTAGAGGGAGATAGGGATATTGGACTTGAGAGGCAGGTACTAGAGGGAGATAGGGATATTGGGTGTGAGGGGCGGATACTAGAGGGAGATAGGGATATTGGGCTTGAGGGGCGGGTACTAGAGGGAGATAGGGATATTGGGCATGAGGGGCGGGTACTAGAGGGAGATAGGGATATAGGCCGTGAGGGGCTTTTACTAGAGGGAGATAGTGATATAGGCCGTGAGGGGCGGGTACTAGACGGAGATAGGGATATTGGGCGTGAGGGGCGGGTACTAGAGGGAGATAGGGATATTGGGCGTGAGGGGCAGGTACTAGAGGGAGATAGGGATATTGGGCGTGAGGGGCAGGTACTAGAGGGAGATTGGGATATTAGGCGTCAGGGGCGGGTACTAGAGGGAGATAGGGATATTGGGCGTGAGGGGCAGGTACTAGAGGGAGATAGGGATATTGGGCGTGAGGGGCGGGTACTAGAGAGAGATAGGGATATTGGGTGTGAGGGACAGGTACTAGAGGGAGATAGAGATATTGGACTTGAGAGGCGGGTACTAGAGGGAGACAGGGATATTGGGCGTGAGGGGCGGGTACTAGAGGGAGATAGGGATATTGGGCGTTAGGGGCAGGTATTAGAGGGAGATAGGGATATTGGACTTGAGAGGCGGGTACTAGAGGGAGACAGGGATATTGGGCGTGAAGGGCAGGTACTAGAGGGAGATAGGGATATTGGGCGTGAGGGGCAGGTACTAGAAGGAGATAGGGATATTGGGCGTGAGGGGCAGGTACTAGAGGGAGATTGGGATATTAGGCGTCAGGGGCGGGTACTAGAGGGAGATAGGGATATTGGGCGTGAGGGGCAGGTACTAGAGGGAGATAGGGATATTGGGCGTAAGGGGCAGGTACAAGAGGGAGATAGGGATATTGGGCGTGAGGGGCGGGTACTAGAGGGAGACAGGGATATTGGGCGTGAGGGGCAGGTACTAGGGGAGATAGGGATATTGGGCGTGAGGGGCAGGTACTAGAGGGAGATAGGGATATTGGGCATGAGGGCCAGGTACTAGAGGGAGATAGGGATAATGGGCGTGAGGGGCAGGTACTAGAGGGAGATAGGGATATAGGGTGTGAGGGGCAGGTACTAGAGGGAGATAGGGATATTGGGCGTGAGGGGCAGGTACTAGAGGGAGATAGGGATATTGGGCGTGAGGGGCGGGTACTAGAGGGAGATAGGGATATTGGGCGTGAGGGGCAGATACTAAAGGAAGATAGGGATATTGGGTGTGAGGGGCAGGTACTAGAGGGAGATAGGGATATTGGGCGTGAGAGGCAGGTACTAGAGGGAGATAGGGATATTGGGCATGAGGGGCGGGTACTAGAGGGAGATAGGGATATTGGGCATGAGGGGCAGGTACTAGAGGGAGATAGGGATATTGGGCGTGAGAGGCAGGTACTAGAGGGAGATAGGGATAATGGGCGTGAGGGGCAGGTACTAGAGGGAGATAGGGATATAGGGCGTGAGGGGCAGGTACTAGAGGGAGATAGGGATATTGGGCGTGAGGGGCGGGTACTAGAGGGAGATAGGGATATTGGGCGTGAGGGGCGGGTACTAGAGGGAGATATGGATATTGGGCGTGGGGGGCAGGTACTAGAGGGAGATAGGGATATTGGGCGTGAGAGGCAGGTACTAGAGGGAGATAGGGATATTGGGCGTGAGGGGCAGGTACTAGAGGGAGATAGGGATATTGGGCGTGAGAGGCAGGTACTAGAGGGAGATAGGGATATTGGGCATGAGGGGCAGGTACTAGAGGGAGATAGGGATATTGGGCATGAGGGGCAGGTACTAGAGGGAGATAGGGATATTGGGCGTGAGAGGCAGGTACTAGAGGGAGATAGGGATAATGGGCGTGAGGGGCAGGTACTAGAGGGAGATAGGGATATAGGGCGTGAGGGGCAGGTACTAGAGGGAGATAGGGATATTGGGCGTGAGGGGCAGGTACTAGAGGGAGATAGGGATATTGGGCGTGAGGGGCGGGTACTAGAGGGAGATAGGGATATTGGGCGTGAGGGGCAGGTACTAGAGGGAGATAGGGATATTGGGCGTGAGGGGCAGGTACTAGAGGGAGATAGGGATAATGGGCGTGAGGGGCAGGTACTAGAGGGAGATAGGGATATTGGGCGTGAGGGGCGGGTACTAGAGGGAGATAGGGATATTGGGCGTGAGGGGCGGGTACTAGAGGGAGATAGGGATATTGGGCGTGGGGGGCAGGTACTAGAGGGAGATAGGGATATTGGACTTGAGAGACAGGTACTAGAGGGAGATAGGGATATTGGGTGTGAGGGGCGGATACTAGAGGGAGATAGGGATATTGGGCTTGAGGGGCGGGTACTAGAGGGAGATAGGGATATTGGGCATGAGGGGCGGGTACTAGAGGGAGATAGGGATATAGGCCGTGAGGGGCGGGTACTAGAGGGAGATAGGGATATAGGCCGTGAGGGGCGGGTACTAGAGGGAGATAGGGATATTGGGCGTGAGGGGCAGGTACAAGAGGGAGATAGGGATATTGAGCGTGAGGGGCAGGTACTAGAGGGAGATAGGGATATTGGGCGTCAGGGGCAGGTACTAGAGGGAGATAGGGGTATTGGGCGTGAGGGGCAGGTACTAGAGGGAGATAGGGATATTGGGCGTGAGGGGCGGGTACTAGAGTGAGATAGGGATATTGAGCGTGAGGGGCGGATACTAGAAGGAGATAGGGATATTGGGCTTGAGGGGCGGGTACTAGAGGGAGATAGGGATATTGGGCATGAGGGGCGGGTACTAGAGGGAGATAGGGATATAGGCCGTGAGGGGCGGGTACTAGAGGGAGATAGGGATATAGGCCGTGAGGGGCGGGTACTAGAGGGAGATAGGGATATTGGGCGTGAGGGGCAGGTACAAGAGGGAGATAGGGATATTGAGCGTGAGGGGCAGGTACTAGAGGGAGATAGGGATATTGGGCGTCAGGGGCAGGTACTAGAGGGAGATAGGGGTATTGGGCGTGAGGGGCAGGTACTAGAGGGAGATAGGGATATTGGGCGTGAGGGGCGGGTACTAGAGGGAGATAGGGATATAGGCCGTGAGGGGCGTTTACTAGAGGGAGATAGTGATATAGGCCGTGAGGGGCGGGTACTAGAGGGAGATAGGGATATTGGGCGTGAGGGGCAGGTACTAGAGGGAGATAGGGATATTGGGCGTGAGGAGCAGGTACTAGAGTGAGATAGGGATATTGAGCGTGAGGGGCAGGTACTAGAGGGAGATAGGGATATTGGGCGTCAGGGGCAGGTACTAGAGGGAGATAGGGGTATTGGGCGTGAGGGGCAGGTACTAGAGGGAGATAGGGATATTGGGCGTGAGGGGCGGGTACTAGAGAGAGATAGGGATATAGGGCCTGAGGGGCAGGTACTAGAGGGAGATAGGGATTTTGGGCGTGAGGGGCAGGTACTAGAGGGAGATAGGGATATTGGGCGTGAGGGGCGGGTACTAGAGGGAGATAGGGATATTGGGCGTGAGGGGCAGGTACTAGAGGGAGATAGGGATATTGGGCGTGAGGGGCAGGTACTAGAGGGAGATTGGGATATTAGGCGTCAGGGGCGGGTACTAGAGGGAGATAGGGATATTGGGCGTGAGGGGCAGGTACTAGAGGGAGATAGGGATATTGGGCGTAAGGGGCAGGTACAAGAGGGAGATAGGGATATTGGGCGTGAGGGGCGGGTACTAGAGGGAGACAGGGATATTGGGCGTGAGGGGCAGGTACTAGGGGAGATAGGGATATTGGGCGTGAGGGGCAGGTACTAGAGGGAGATAGGGATATTGGGCATGAGGGCCAGGTACTAGAGGGAGATAGGGATAATGGGCGTGAGGGGCAGGTACTAGAGGGAGATAGGGATATTGGGCGTGAGGGGCAGGTACTAGAGGGAGATAGGGATATTGGGCGTGAGGGGCAGGTACTAGAGGGAGATAGGGATATTGGGCGTGAGGGGCGGGTACTAGAGGGAGATAGGGATATTGGGCGTGAGGGGCAGGTACTAAAGGAAGATAGGGATATTGGGCGTGAGGGGCAGGTACTAGAGGGAGATAGGGATATTGGGCGTGAGAGGCAAGTACTAGAGGGAGATAGGGATATTGGGCATGAGGGGCGGGTACTAGAGGGAGATAGGGATATTTGGCATGAGGGGCGGGTACTAGAGGGAGATAGGGATATTGGGCGTGAGGGGCGGGTACTAGAGGGAGATAGGGATATTGGACGTGAGGGGCAGGTACAAGAGGGAGATAGGGATATTGGGCGTGAGGAGCAGGTACTAGAGTGAGATAGGGATATTGAGCGTGAGGGGCAGGTACTAGAGGGAGATTGGGATATTAGGCGTCAGGGGCGGGTACTAGAGGGAGATAGGAATATTGGGCGTGAGGGGCAGGTACTAGAGGGAGATAGGGATATTGGGCGTAAGGGGCAGGTACAAGAGGGAGATAGGGATATTGGGCGTGAGGGGCGGGTACTAGAGGGAGACAGGGATATTGGGCGTGAGGGGCAGGTACTAGGGGAGATAGGGATATTGGGCGTGAGGGGCAGGTACTACAGGGAGATAGGGATATTGGGCGTGAGGGGCAGGTACTAGAGGGAGATAGGGATATAGGGCGTGAGGGGCAGGTACTAGAGGGAGATAGGGATATTGGGCGTGAGGGGCAGGTACTAGAGGGAGATAGGGATATTGGGCGTGAGGGGCGGGTACTAGAGGGAGATAGGGATATTGGGCGTGAGGGGCAGGTACTAAAGGAAGATAGGGATATTGGGCGTGAGGGGCAGGTACTAGAAGGAGATAGGGATATTGGGCGTGAGAGGCAGGTACTAGAGGGAGATAGGGATATTGGGCATGAGGGGCGGGTACTAGAGGGAGATAGGGATATTGGGCATGAGTGGCGGGTACTAGAGGGAGATAGGGATATAGGCCGTGAGGGGCAGGTACTAGAGGGAGATAGGGATATAGGCCGTGAGGGGCGGGTACTAGAGGGAGATAGGGATATTGGGCGTGAGGGGCAGGTACAAGAGGGAGATAGGGATATTGGGCGTGAGGGGCAGGTACTAGAGGGAGATTGGGATATTAGGCGTCAGGGGCGGGTACTAGAGGGAGATAGGGATATTGGGCGTGAGGGGCAGGTACTAGAGGGAGATAGGGATATTGGGCGTAAGGGGCAGGTACAAGAGGGAGATAGGGATATTGGGCGTGAGGGGCGGGTACTAGAGGGAGACAGGGATATTGGGCGTGAGGGGCAGGTACTAGGGGAGATAGGGATATTGGGCGTGAGGGGCAGGTACTAGAGGGAGATAGGGATATTGGGCATGAGGGCCAGGTACTAGAGGGAGATAGGGATAATGGGCGTGAGGGGCAGGTACTAGAGGGAGATAGGGATATAGGGCGTGAGGGGCAGGTACTAGAGGGAGATAGGGATATTGGGCGTGAGGGGCAGGTACTAGAGGGAGATAGGGATATTGGGCGTGAGGGGCGGGTACTAGAGGGAGATAGGGATATTGGGCGTGAGGGGCAGGTACTAAAGGAAGATAGGGATATTGGGCGTGAGGGGCAGGTACTAGAGGGAGATAGGGATATTGGGCGTGAGAGGCAGGTACTAGAGGGAGATAGGGATATTGCGCATGAGGGGCGGGTACTAGAGGGAGATAGGGATATTGGGCATGAGGGGCGGGTACTAGAGGGAGATAGGGATATAGGCCGTGAGGGGCGGTTACTAGAGGGAGATAGGGATATTGGGCGTGAGGGGCAGGTACAAGAGGGAGATAGGGATATTGGGCGTGAGGAGCAGGTACTAGAGTGAGATAGGGATATTGAGCGTGAGGGGCGGATACTAGAGGGAGATAGGGATATTGGGCTTGAGGGGCGGGTACTAGAGGGAGATAGGGATATTGGGCATGAGGGGCGGGTACTAGAGGGAGATAGGGATATAGGCCGTGAGGGGCGGGTACTAGAGGGAGATAGGGATATAGGCCGTGAGGGGCGGGTACTAGAGGGAGATAGGGATATAGGCCGTGAGGGGCGGGTACTAGAGGGAGATAGGGATATTGGGCGTGAGGGGCAGGTACAAGAGGGAGATAGGGATATTGGGCGTGAGGAGCAGGTACTAGAGTGAGATAGGGATATTGAGCGTGAGGGGCAGGTACTAGAGGGAGATAGGGATATTGGGCGTCAGGGGCAGGTACTAGAGGGAGATAGGGGTATTGGGCGTGAGGGGCAGGTACTAGAGGGAGATAGGGATATTGGGCGTGAGGGGCGGGTACTAGAGGGAGATAGGGATATAGGCCGTGAGGGGCGTTTACTAGAGGGAGATAGTGATATAGGCCGTGAGGGGCGGGTACTAGAGGGAGATAGGGATATTGGGCGTGAGGGGCAGGTACTAGAGGGAGATAGGGATATTGGGCGTGAGGAGCAGGTACTAGAGTGAGATAGGGATATTGAGCGTGAGGGGCAGGTACTAGAGGGAGATAGGGATATTGGGCGTCAGGGGCAGGTACTAGAGGGAGATAGGGGTATTGGGCGTGAGGGGCAGGTACTAGAGGGAGATAGGGATATTGGGCGTGAGGGGCGGGTACTAGAGAGAGATAGGGATATAGGGCCTGAGGGGCAGGTACTAGAGGGAGATAGGGATATTGGGCGTGAGGGGCAGGTACTAGAGGGAGATAGGGATATTGGGCGTGAGGGGCGGGTACTAGAGGGAGATAGGGATATTGGGCGTGAGGGGCAGGTACTAGAGGGAGATAGGGATATTGGGCGTGAGGGGCAGGTACTAGAGGGAGATAGGGATATTGGGCGTGAGGGGCGGGTACTAGAGAGAGATAGGGATATAGGGCCTGAGGGGCAGGTACTAGAGGGAGATAGGGATATTGGGCGTGAGGGGCAGGTACTAGAGGGAGATAGGGATATTGGGCGTGAGGGGCGGGTACTAGAGGGAGATAGGGATATTGGGCGTGAGGGGCAGGTACTAGAGGGAGATAGGGATATTGGGCGTGAGGGGCAGGTACTAGAGGGAGATTGGGATATTAGGAGTCAGGGGCGGGTACTAGAGGGAGATAGGGATATTGGGCGTGAGGGGCAGGTACTAGAGGGAGATAGGGATATTGGGCGTAAGGGGCAGGTACAAGAGGGAGATAGGGATATTGGGCGTGAGGGGCGGGTACTAGAGGGAGACAGGGATATTGGGCGTGAGGGGCAGGTACTAGGGGAGATAGGGATATTGGGCGTGAGGGTCAGGTACTAGAGGGAGATAGGGATATTGGGCATGAGGGCCAGGTACTAGAGGGAGATAGGGATAATGGGCGTGAGGGGCAGGTACTAGAGGGAGATAGGGATATAGGGCGTGAGGGGCAGGTACTAGAGGGAGATAGGGATATTGGGCGTGAGGGGCAGGTACTAGAGGGAGATAGGGATATTGGGCGTGAGGGGCGGGTACTAGAGGGAGATAGGGATATTGGGCGTGAGGGGCAGGTACTAAAGGAAGATAGGGATATTGGGCGTGAGGGGCAGGTACTAGAGGGAGATAGGGATATTGGGCGTGAGAGGCAGGTACTAGAGGGAGATAGGGATATTGGGCATGAGGGGCGGGTACTAGAGGGAGATAGGGATATTGGGCATGAGGGGCGGGTACTAGAGGGAGATAGGGATATAGGCCGTGAGGGGCGGTTACTAGAGGGAGATAGGGATATTGGGCGTGAGGGGCAGGTACAAGAGGGAGATAGGGATATTGGGCGTGAGGAGCAGGTACTAGAGTGAGATAGGGATATTGAGCGTGAGGGGCAGGTACTAGAGGGAGATTGGGATATTAGGCGTCAGGGGCGGGTACTAGAGGGAGATAGGGATATTGGGCGTAAGGGGCAGGTACAAGAGGGAGATAGGGATATTGGGCGTGAGGGGCGGGTACTAGAGGGAGACAGGGATATTGGGCGTGAGGGGCAGGTACTAGGGGAGATAGGGATATTGGGCGTGAGGGGCAGGTACTAGAGGGAGATAGGGATATTGGGCATGAGGGCCAGGTACTAGAGGGAGATAGGGATAATGGGCGTGAGGGGCAGGTACTAGAGGGAGATAGGGATATAGGGCGTGAGGGGCAGGTACTAGAGGGAGATAGGGATATTGGGCGTGAGGGGCAGGTACTAGAGGGAGATAGGGATATTGGGCGTGAGGGGCGGGTACTAGAGGGAGATAGGGATATTGGGCGTGAGGGGCAGGTACTAAAGGAAGATAGGGATATTGGGCGTGAGGGGCAGGTACTAGAGGGAGATAGGGATATTGGGCGTGAGAGGCAGGTACTAGAGGGAGATAGGGATATTGGGCATGAGGGGCGGGTACTAGAGGGAGATAGGGATATTGGGCATGAGGGGCGGGTACTAGAGGGAGATAGGGATATAGGCCGTGAGGGGCGGGTACTAGAGGGAGATAGGGATATAGGCCGTGAGGGGCGGGTACTAGAGGGAGATAGGGATATTGGGCGTGAGGGGCAGGTACAAGAGGGAGATAGGGATATTGGGCGTGAGGAGCAGGTACTAGAGTGAGATAGGGATATTGAGCGTGAGGGGCAGGTACTAGAGGGAGATAGGGATATTGGGCGTCAGGGGCAGGTACTAGAGGGAGATAGGGGTATTGGGCGTGAGGGGCAGGTACTAGAGGGAGATAGGGATATTGGGCGTGAGGGGCGGGTACGAGAGAGAGATAGGGATATTGGGTGTGAGGGGCAGGTACTAGAGGGAGATAGGGATATTGGACTTGAGAGGCGGGTACTAGAGGGAGACAGGGATATTGGGCGTGAGGGGCGGGTACTAGAGGGAGATAGGGATATTAGGCGTTAGGGGCGGGTACTAGAGGGAGATAGGGATATTGGGCGTGAGGGGCAGGTACTAGAGGGAGATAGGGATATTGGGTGTGAGGGGCGGTTACTAGAGGGAGATAGGGATATTGGGCTTGAGGGGCGGGTACTAGAGGGAGATAGGGATATTGGGCATGAGGGGTGGGTACTAGAGGGAGATAGGGATATAGGCCGTGAGGGGCGTTTACTAGAGGGAGATAGGGATATAGGGCGTGAGGGGCAGGTACTAGAGGGAGATAGGGATATTGGGCGTGAGGGGCAGGTACTAGAGGGAGATAGGGATATTGGGCGTGAGGGGCGGGTACTAGAGGGAGATAGGGATATTGGGCGTGAGGGGCAGGTACTAGAGGGAGACAGGGATATTGGGCATGAGGGGCGGGTACTAGAGGGAGATAGGGATATAGGCCGTGAGGGGCGGGTACTAGAGGGAGATAGGGATATAGGCCGTGAGGGGCGGGTACTAGAGGGAGATAGGGATATAGGCCGTGAGGGGCGGGTACTAGAGGGAGATAGGGATATTGGGCGTGAGGGGCAGGTACAAGAGGGAGATAGGGATATTGGGCGTGAGGAGCAGGTACTAGAGTGAGATAGGGATATTGAGCGTGAGGGGCAGGTACTAGAGGGAGATAGGGATATTGGGCGTCAGGGGCAGGTACTAGAGGGAGATAGGGGTATTGGGCGTGAGGGGCAGGTACTAGAGGGAGATAGGGATATTGGGCGTGAGGGGCGGGTACTAGAGGGAGATAGGGATATAGGCCGTGAGGGGCGTTTACTAGAGGGAGATAGTGATATAGGCCGTGAGGGGCGGGTACTAGAGGGAGATAGGGATATTGGGCGTGAGGGGCAGGTACTAGAGGGAGATAGGGATATTGGGCGTGAGGAGCAGGTACTAGAGTGAGATAGGGATATTGAGCGTGAGGGGCAGGTACTAGAGGGAGATAGGGATATTGGGCGTCAGGGGCAGGTACTAGAGGGAGATAGGGGTATTGGGCGTGAGGGGCAGGTACTAGAGGGAGATAGGGATATTGGGCGTGAGGGGCGGGTACTAGAGAGAGATAGGGATATAGGGCCTGAGGGGCAGGTACTAGAGGGAGATAGGGATATTGGGCGTGAGGGGCAGGTACTAGAGGGAGATAGGGATATTGGGCGTGAGGGGCGGGTACTAGAGGGAGATAGGGATATTGGGCGTGAGGGGCAGGTACTAGAGGGAGATAGGGATATTGGGCGTGAGGGGCAGGTACTAGAGGGAGATAGGGATATTGGGCGTGAGGGGCGGGTACTAGAGAGAGATAGGGATATAGGGCCTGAGGGGCAGGTACTAGAGGGAGATAGGGATATTGGGCGTGAGGGGCAGGTACTAGAGGGAGATAGGGATATTGGGCGTGAGGGGCGGGTACTAGAGGGAGATAGGGATATTGGGCGTGAGGGGCAGGTACTAGAGGGAGATAGGGATATTGGGCGTGAGGGGCAGGTACTAGAGGGAGATTGGGATATTAGGAGTCAGGGGCGGGTACTAGAGGGAGATAGGGATATTGGGCGTGAGGGGCAGGTACTAGAGGGAGATAGGGATATTGGGCGTAAGGGGCAGGTACAAGAGGGAGATAGGGATATTGGGCGTGAGGGGCGGGTACTAGAGGGAGACAGGGATATTGGGCGTGAGGGGCAGGTACTAGGGGAGATAGGGATATTGGGCGTGAGGGTCAGGTACTAGAGGGAGATAGGGATATTGGGCATGAGGGCCAGGTACTAGAGGGAGATAGGGATAATGGGCGTGAGGGGCAGGTACTAGAGGGAGATAGGGATATAGGGCGTGAGGGGCAGGTACTAGAGGGAGATAGGGATATTGGGCGTGAGGGGCAGGTACTAGAGGGAGATAGGGATATTGGGCGTGAGGGGCGGGTACTAGAGGGAGATAGGGATATTGGGCGTGAGGGGCAGGTACTAAAGGAAGATAGGGATATTGGGCGTGAGGGGCAGGTACTAGAGGGAGATAGGGATATTGGGCGTGAGAGGCAGGTACTAGAGGGAGATAGGGATATTGGGCATGAGGGGCGGGTACTAGAGGGAGATAGGGATATTGGGCATGAGGGGCGGGTACTAGAGGGAGATAGGGATATAGGCCGTGAGGGGCGGTTACTAGAGGGAGATAGGGATATTGGGCGTGAGGGGCAGGTACAAGAGGGAGATAGGGATATTGGGCGTGAGGAGCAGGTACTAGAGTGAGATAGGGATATTGAGCGTGAGGGGCAGGTACTAGAGGGAGATTGGGATATTAGGCGTCAGGGGCGGGTACTAGAGGGAGATAGGGATATTGGGCGTAAGGGGCAGGTACAAGAGGGAGATAGGGATATTGGGCGTGAGGGGCGGGTACTAGAGGGAGACAGGGATATTGGGCGTGAGGGGCAGGTACTAGGGGAGATAGGGATATTGGGCGTGAGGGGCAGGTACTAGAGGGAGATAGGGATATTGGGCATGAGGGCCAGGTACTAGAGGGAGATAGGGATAATGGGCGTGAGGGGCAGGTACTAGAGGGAGATAGGGATATAGGGCGTGAGGGGCAGGTACTAGAGGGAGATAGGGATATTGGGCGTGAGGGGCAGGTACTAGAGGGAGATAGGGATATTGGGCGTGAGGGGCGGGTACTAGAGGGAGATAGGGATATTGGGCGTGAGGGGCAGGTACTAAAGGAAGATAGGGATATTGGGCGTGAGGGGCAGGTACTAGAGGGAGATAGGGATATTGGGCGTGAGAGGCAGGTACTAGAGGGAGATAGGGATATTGGGCATGAGGGGCGGGTACTAGAGGGAGATAGGGATATTGGGCATGAGGGGCGGGTACTAGAGGGAGATAGGGATATAGGCCGTGAGGGGCGGGTACTAGAGGGAGATAGGGATATAGGCCGTGAGGGGCGGGTACTAGAGGGAGATAGGGATATTGGGCGTGAGGGGCAGGTACAAGAGGGAGATAGGGATATTGGGCGTGAGGAGCAGGTACTAGAGTGAGATAGGGATATTGAGCGTGAGGGGCAGGTACTAGAGGGAGATAGGGATATTGGGCGTCAGGGGCAGGTACTAGAGGGAGATAGGGGTATTGGGCGTGAGGGGCAGGTACTAGAGGGAGATAGGGATATTGGGCGTGAGGGGCGGGTACGAGAGAGAGATAGGGATATTGGGTGTGAGGGGCAGGTACTAGAGGGAGATAGGGATATTGGACTTGAGAGGCGGGTACTAGAGGGAGACAGGGATATTGGGCGTGAGGGGCGGGTACTAGAGGGAGATAGGGATATTAGGCGTTAGGGGCGGGTACTAGAGGGAGATAGGGATATTGGGCGTGAGGGGCAGGTACTAGAGGGAGATAGGGATATTGGGTGTGAGGGGCGGTTACTAGAGGGAGATAGGGATATTGGGCTTGAGGGGCGGGTACTAGAGGGAGATAGGGATATTGGGCATGAGGGGTGGGTACTAGAGGGAGATAGGGATATAGGCCGTGAGGGGCGTTTACTAGAGGGAGATAGGGATATAGGGCGTGAGGGGCAGGTACTAGAGGGAGATAGGGATATTGGGCGTGAGGGGCAGGTACTAGAGGGAGATAGGGATATTGGGCGTGAGGGGCGGGTACTAGAGGGAGATAGGGATATTGGGCGTGAGGGGCAGGTACTAGAGGGAGACAGGGATATTGGGCGTGAGGGGCAGGTACTAGGGGAGATAGGGATATTGGGCGTGAGGGGCAGGTACTAGAGGGAGATAGGGATATTGGGCATGAGGGCCAGGTACTAGAGGGAGATAGGGATAATGGGCGTGAGGGGCAGGTACTAGAGGGAGATAGGGATATAGGGCGTGAGGGGCAGGTACTAGAGGGAGATAGGGATATTGGGCGTGAGGGGCAGGTACTAGAGGGAGATAGGGATATTGGGCGTGAGGGGCGGGTACTAGAGGGAGATAGGGATATTGGGCGTGAGGGGCAGGTACTAAAGGAAGATAGGGATATTGGGCGTGAGGGGCAGGTACTAGAGGGAGATAGGGATATTGGGCGTGAGAGGCAGGTACTAGAGGGAGATAGGGATATTGGGCATGAGGGGCGGGTACTAGAGGGAGATAGGGATATTGGGCATGAGGGGCAGGTACTAGAGGGAGATAGGGATATTGGGCATGAGGGGCAGGTACTAGAGGGAGATAGGGATATTGGGCGTGAGAGGCAGGTACTAGAGGGAGATAGGGATAATGGGCGTGAGGGGCAGGTACTAGAGGGAGATAGGGATATAGGGCGTGAGGGGCAGGTACTAGAGGGAGATAGGGATATTGGGCGTGAGGGGCAGGTACTAGAGGGAGATAGGGATATTGGGCGTGAGGGGCGGGTACTAGAGGGAGATAGGGATATCGGGCGTGAGGGGAAGGTACTAGAGGGAGATAGGGATATTGGGCGTGAGGGGCAGGTACTAGAGGGAGATAGGGATATAGGGCGTGAGGGGCAGGTACTAGAGGGAGATAGGGATAATGGGCGTGAGGGGCAGGTACTAGAGGGAGATAGGGATATTGGGCGTGAGGGGCGGGTACTAGAGGGAGATAGGGATATTGGGCGTGAGGGGCGGGTACTAGAGGGAGATAGGGATATTGGGCGTGGGGGGCAGGTACTAGAGGGAGATAGGGATATTGGACTTGAGAGACAGGTACTAGAGGGAAATAGGGATATTGGGTGTGAGGGGCGGATACTAGAGGGAGATAGGGATATTGGGCTTGAGGGGCGGGTACTAGAGGGAGATAGGGATATTGGGCATGAGGGGCGGGTACTAGAGGGAGATAGGGATATAGGCCGTGAGGGGCGGGTACTAGAGGGAGATAGGGATATAGGCCGTGAGGGGCGGGTACTAGAGGGAGATAGGGATATTGGGCGTGAGGGGCAGGTACAAGAGGGAGATAGGGATATTGGGCGTGAGGAGCAGGTACTAGAGTGAGATAGGGATATTGAGCGTGAGGGGCAGGTACTAGAGGGAGATAGGGATATTGGGCGTCAGGGGCAGGTACTAGAGGGAGATAGGGGTATTGGGCGTGAGGGGCAGGTACTAGAGGGAGATAGGGATATTGGGCGTGAGGGGCGGGTACTAGAGAGAGATAGGGATATTGGGCGTGAGGGGCAGGTACTAGAGGGAGATAGGGATATTGGGCGTGAGGGGCGGGTACTAGAGGGAGATAGCGATATTGGGCGTGAGAGGCGGGTACTAGAGGGAGATAGGGATATTGGGCGTGAGGGGCAGGTACTAGAGGGAGATAGGGATATTGGGCGTGAGGGGCAGGTACTAAAGGGAGATAGGGATATTGGGCGTGAGGGGCGGGTACTAGAGGGAGATAGGGATATTGGGCGTGAGGGGCAGGTACTAGAGGGAGATAGGGATATTGGGCGTGAGAGGCAGGTACTAGAGGGAGATAGGGATATTGGGCATGAGGGGCAGGTACTAGGGGGAGATAGGGATATTGGGCATGAGGGGCAGGTACTAGCGGGAGATAGGGATATTGGGCGTGAGAGGCAGGTACTAGAGGGAGATAGGGATATTGGGCGTGAGGGGCGGGTACTAGAGGGAGATAGGGATATTGGGCGTGAGGGGCAGGTACTAAAGGGAGATAGGGATATTGGGCGTGAGGGGCAGGTACTAGAGGGAGATAGGGATATTGGGCGTGAGAGGCAGGTACTAGAGGGAGATAGGGATATTGGGCATGAGGGGCGGGTACTAGAGGGAGATAGGGATATTGGGCATGAGGGGCAGGTACTAGAGGGAGATAGGGATATTGGGCGTGAGAGGCAGGTACTAGAGGGAGATAGGGATATTGGGCATGAGGGGCAGGTACTAGAGGGAGATAGGGATATTGGGCGTGAGAGACAGGTACTAGAGGGAGATAGGGATATTGGGCGTGAGGGGAAGGTACTAGAGGGAGATAGGGATAATGGGCGTGAGGGGCAGGTACTAGAGGGAGATAGGGATATAGGGCGTGAGGGGCAGGTACTAGAGGGAGACAGGGATATTGGGCGTGAGGGGCAGGTACTAGAGGGAGATAGGGATATTGGGCGTGAGGGGCGGGTACTAGAGGGAGATAGGGATATAGGCCGTGAGGGGCGGGTACTAGAGGGAGATAGGGATATAGGCCGTGAGGGGCGGGTACTAGAGGGAGATAGGGATATTGGGCGTGAGGGGCAGGTACAAGAGGGAGATAGGGATATTGGGCGTGAGGGGCAGGTACTAGAGTGAGATAGGGATATTGAGCGTGAGGGGCAGGTACTACAGGGAGATAGGGATATTGGGCGTCAGGGGCAGGTACTAGAGGGAGATAGGGGTATTGGGCGTGAGGGGCAGGTACTAGAGGGAGATAGGGATATTGGGCGTGAGGGGCGGGTACGAGAGAGAGATAGGGATATTGGGTGTCAGGGGCAGGTACTAGAGGGAGATAGGGATATTGGACTTGAGAGGCGGGTACTAGAGGGAGACAGGGATATTGAGCGTGAGGGGCAGGTACTAGAGGGAGATAGGGATATTGGGCGTCAGGGGCAGGTACTAGAGGGAGATAGGGGTATTGGGCGTGAGGGGCAGGTACTAGAGGGAGATAGGGATATTGGGCGTGAGGGGCGGGTACGAGAGAGAGATAGGGATATTGGGTGTGAGGGGCAGGTACTAGAGGGAGATAGGGATATTGGACTTGAGAGGCGGGTACTAGAGGGAGACAGGGATATTGGGCGTGAGGGGCGGGTACTAGAGGGAGATAGGGATATTAGGCGTTAGGGGCAGGTACTAGAGGGAGATAGGGATATTGGTCGTGAGGGGCAGGTACTAGAGGGAGATAGGGATATTGGGCGTGAGGGGCAGGTACTAGAGGGAGATAGGGATATTGGGCATGAGGGGCAGGTACTAGAGGGAGATAGGGATATTGGGTGTGAGGGGCGGATACTAGAGGGAGATAGGGATATTGGGCTTGAGGGGCGGGTACTAGAGGGAGATAGGGATATTGGGCATGAGGGGCGGGTACTAGAGGGAGATAGGGATATAGGCCGTGAGGGGCGTTTACTAGAGGGAGATAGTGATATAGGCCGTGAGGAGCGGGTACTAGAGGGAGATAGGGATATTGGGCGTGAGGGGCAGGTACTAGAGGGAGATAGGGACATTGGGCGTGAGGAGCAGGTACTAGAGTGAGATAGGGATATTGAGCGTGAGGGGCAGGTACAAGAGGGAGATAGGGATATTGGGCGTGAGGGGCGGATACTAGAGGGAGACAGGGATATTGGGCGTGAGGGGCAGGTACTAGGGCAGATAGGGATATTGGGCATGAGGGCCAGGTACTAGAGGGAGATAGGGATAATGGGCGTGAGGGGCAGGTACTAAAGGGAGATAGGGATATTGGGCGTGAGGGGCAGGTACTAGAGGGAGATAGGGATATTGGGCATGAGGGGCAGGTACTAAAGGGAGATAGGGATATTGGGCGTGAGGGGCAGGTACTAGAGGGAGATAGGGATATTGGGCGTGAGAGGCAGGTACTAGAGGGAGATAGGGATAATGGGCGTGAGGGGCAGGTACTAGAGGGAGATAGGGATATAGGGCGTGAGGGGCAGGTACTAGAGGGAGATAGTGATATTGGGCGTGAGGGGCAGGTACTAGAGGGAGATAGGGATATTGGGCGTGAGGGGCGGGTACTAGAGGGAGATAGGGATATAGGCCGTGAGGGGCGGGTACTAGAGGGAGATAGGGATATAGGCCGTGAGGGGCGGGTACTAGAGGGAGATAGGGATATTGGGCGTGAGGGGCAGGTACAAGAGGGAGATAGGGATATTGGGCGTGAGGGGCAGGTACTAGAGTGAGATAGGGATATTGAGCGTGAGGGGCAGGTACTACAGGGAGATAGGGATATTGGGCGTCAGGGGCAGGTACTAGAGGGAGATAGGGGTATTGGGCGTGAGGGGCAGGTACTAGAGGGAGATAGGGATATTGGGCGTGAGGGGCGGGTACGAGAGAGAGATAGGGATATTGGGTGTGAGGGGCAGGTACTAGAGGGAGATAGGGATATTGGACTTGAGAGGCGGGTACTAGAGGGAGACAGGGATATTGAGCGTGAGGGGCAGGTACTAGAGGGAGATAGGGATATTGGGCGTGAGGGGCAGGTACTAGAGGGAGATAGGGATATTGGGCGTCAGGGGCAGGTACTAGAGGGAGATAGGGGTATTGGGCGTGAGGGGCAGGTACTAGAGGGAGATAGGGATATTGGGCGTGAGGGGCGGGTACGAGAGAGAGATAGGGATATTGGGTGTGAGGGGCAGGTACTAGAGGGAGATAGGGATATTGGACTTGAGAGGCGGGTACTAGAGGGAGACAGGGATATTGGGCGTGAGGGGCGGGTACTAGAGGGAGATAGGGATATTAGGCGTTAGGGGCAGGTACTAGAGGGAGATAGGGATATTGGTCGTGAGGGGCAGGTACTAGAGGGAGATAGGGATATTGGGCGTGAGGGGCAGGTACTAGAGGGAGATAGGGATATTGGGCATGAGGGGCAGGTACTAGAGGGAGATAGGGATATTGGGTGTGAGGGGCGGATACTAGAGGGAGATAGGGATATTGGGCTTGAGGGGCGGGTACTAGAGGGAGATAGGGATATTGGGCATGAGGGGCGGGTACTAGAGGGAGATAGGGATATAGGCTGTGAGGGGCGTTTACTAGAGGGAGATAGTGATATAGGCCGTGAGGAGCGGGTACTAGAGGGAGATAGGGATATTGGGCGTGAGGGGCAGGTACTAGAGGGAGATAGGGATATTGGGCGTGAGGAGCAGGTACTAGAGTGAGATAGGGATATTGAGCGTGAGGGGCAGGTACAAGAGGGAGATAGGGATATTGGGCGTGAGGGGCGGATACTAGAGGGAGACAGGGATATTGGGCGTGAGGGGCAGGTACTAGGGGAGATAGGGATATTGGGCATGAGGGCCAGGTACTAGAGGGAGATAGGGATAATGGGCGTGAGGGGCAGGTACTAAAGGGAGATAGGGATATTGGGCGTGAGGGGCAGGTACTAGAGGGAGATAGGGATATTGGGCATGAGGGGCAGGTACTAAAGGGAGATAGGGATATTGGGCGTGAGGGGCAGGTACTAGAGGGAGATAGGGATATTGGGCGTGAGAGGCAGGTACTAGAGGGAGATAGGGATAATGGGCGTGAGGGGCAGGTACTAGAGGGAGATAGGGATATAGGGCGTGAGGGGCAGGTACTAGAGGGAGATAGTGATATTGGGCGTGAGGGGCAGGTACTAGAGGGAGATAGGGATATTGGGCGTGAGGGGCGGGTACTAGAGGGAGATAGGGATATAGGCCGTGAGGGGCGGGTACTAGAGGGAGATAGGGATATAGGCCGTGAGGGGCGGGTACTAGAGGGAGATAGGGATATTGGGCGTGAGGGGCAGGTACAAGAGGGAGATAGGGATATTGGGCGTGAGGGGCAGGTACTAGAGTGAGATAGGGATATTGAGCGTGAGGGGCAGGTACTACAGGGAGATAGGGATATTGGGCGTCAGGGGCAGGTACTAGAGGGAGATAGGGGTATTGGGCGTGAGGGGCAGGTACTAGAGGGAGATAGGGATATTGGGCGTGAGGGGCGGGTACGAGAGAGAGATAGGGATATTGGGTGTGAGGGGCAGGTACTAGAGGGAGATAGGGATATTGGACTTGAGAGGCGGGTACTAGAGGGAGACAGGGATATTGAGCGTGAGGGGCAGGTACTAGAGGGAGATAGGGATATTGGGCGTCAGGGGCAGGTACTAGAGGGAGATAGGGGTATTGGGCGTGAGGGGCAGGTACTAGAGGGAGATAGGGATATTGGGCGTGAGGGGCGGGTACGAGAGAGAGATAGGGATATTGGGTGTGAGGGGCAGGTACTAGAGGGAGATAGGGATATTGGACTTGAGAGGCGGGTACTAGAGGGAGACAGGGATATTGGGCGTGAGGGGCGGGTACTAGAGGGAGATAGGGATATTAGGCGTTAGGGGCAGGTACTAGAGGGAGATAGGGATATTGGTCGTGAGGGGCAGGTACTAGAGGGAGATAGGGATATTGGGCGTGAGGGGCAGGTACTAGAGGGAGATAGGGATATTGGGCATGAGGGGCAGGTACTAGAGGGAGATAGGGATATTGGGTGTGAGGGGCGGATACTAGAGGGAGATAGGGATATTGGGCTTGAGGGGCGGGTACTAGAGGGAGATATGGATATTGGGCATGAGGGGCGGGTACTAGAGGGAGATAGGGATATAGGCCGTGAGGGGCGTTTACTAGAGGGAGATAGTGATATAGGCCGTGAGGGGCGGGTACTAGAGGGAGATAGGGATATTGGGCGTGAGGGGCAGGTACTAGAGGGAGATAGGGATATTGGGCGTGAGGAGCAGGTACTAGAGTGAGATAGGGATATTGAGCGTGAGGGGCAGGTACAAGAGGGAGATAGGGATATTGGGCGTGAGGGGCGGATACTAGAGGGAGACAGGGATATTGGGCGTGAGGGGCAGGTACTAGGGGAGATAGGGATATTGGGCATGAGGGCCAGGTACTAGAGGGAGATAGGGATAATGGGCGTGAGGGGCAGGTACTAAAGGGAGATAGGGATATTGGGCGTGAGGGGCAGGTACTAGAGGGAGATAGGGATATTGGGCATGAGGGGCAGGTACTAAAGGGAGATAGGGATATTGGGCGTGAGGGGCAGGTACTAGAGGGAGATAGGGATATTGGGCGTGAGAGGCAGGTACTAGAGGGAGATAGGGATATAGGGCATGAGGGGCAGGTACTAGAGGGAGATAGGGATATTGGGCGTGAGAGGCAGGTACTAGAGGGAGATAGGGATAATGGGCGTGAGGGGCAGGTACTAGAGGGAGATAGGGATATAGGGCGTGAGGGGCAGGTACTAGAGGGAGATAGGGATATTGGGCGTGAGGGGCAGGTACTAGAGGGAGATAGGGATATAGGGCGTGAGGGGCAGGTACTAGAGGGAGATAGGGATAATGGGCGTGAGGGGCAGGTACTAGAGGGAGATAGGGATATTGGGCGTGAGGGGCAGGTACTAGAGGGAGATAGGGATAATGGGCGTGAGGGGCAGATACTAGAGGGAGATAGGGATATTGGGCGTGAGGGGCGGGTACTAGAGGGAGATAGGGATATTGGGCGTGAGGGGCGGGTACTAGAGGGAGATAGGGATATTGGGTGTGAGGGGCGGATACTAGAGGGAGATAGGGATATTGGGCATGAGGGGCGGGTACTAGAGGGAGATAGGGATATAGGCCGTGAGGGGCGGGTACTAGAGGGAGATAGGGATATAGGCCGTGAGGGGCGGGTACTAGAGGGAGATAGGGATATTGGGCGTGAGGGGCAGGTACAAGAGGGAGATAGGGATATTGGACTTGAGAGGCGGGTACTAGAGGGAGACAGGGATATTGGGCGTGAGGGGCGGGTACTAGAGGGAGATAGGGATATTAGGCTTTAGGGGCAGGTACTAGAGGGAGATAGGGATATTGGGGCGTGAGGGGCAGGTACTAGAGGGAGATAGGGATATTGGGCGTGAGGGGCAGGTACTAGAGGGAGATAGGGATATTGGGCGTGAGGGGCGGGTACTAGAGGGAGATAGGGATATTGGGCGTGAGGGGCAGGTACTAAAGGGAGATAGGGATATTGGGCGTGAGGGGCAGGTACTAGAGGGAGATAGGGATATTGGGCGTGAGAGGCAGGTACTAGAGGGAGATAGGGATATTGGGCATGAGGGGCGGGTACTAGAGGGAGATAGGGATATTGGGTGTGAGGGGCGGATACTAGAGGGAGATAGGGATATTGGGCATGAGGGGCGGGTACTAGAGGGAGATAGGGATATAGGCCGTGAGGGGCGGGTACTAGAGGGAGATAGGGATATAGGCCGTGAGGGGCGGGTACTAGAGGGAGATAGGGATATTGGGCGTGAGGGGCAGGTACAAGAGGGAGATAGGGATATTGGGCGTGAGGAGCAGGTACTAGAGTGAGAGAGGGATATTGAGCGTGAGGGGCAGGTACTAGAGGGAGATAGGGATATTGGGCGTCAGGAGCAGGTACTAGAGGGAGATAGGGGTATTGGGCGTGAGGGGCAGGTACTAGAGGGAGATAGGGATATTGGGCGTGAGGGGCAGGTACTAAAGGGAGATAGGGATATTGGGCGTGAGGGGCAGGTACTAGAGGGAGATAGGGATATTGGGCGTGAGAGGCAGGTACTAGAGGGAGATAGGGATATTGGGCATGAGGGGCGGGTACTAGAGGGAGATAGGGATATTGGGCATGAGGGGCAGGTACTAGAGGGAGATAGGGATATTGGGCGTGAGAGGCAGGTACTAGAGGGAGATAGGGATATTGGGCGTGAGGGGCGGGTACTAGAGGGAGATAGGGATATTGGGCGTGAGGGGCAGGTACTAAAGGGAGATAGGGATATTGGGCGTGAGGGGCAGGTACTAGAGGGAGATAGGGATATTGGGCGTGAGAGGCAGGTACTAGAGGGAGATAGGGATATTGGGCACGAGGGGCGAGTACTAGAGGGAGATAGGGATATTGGGCATGAGGGGCAGGTACTAGAGGGAGATAGGGATATTGGGCGTGAGAGGCAGGTACTAGAGGGAGATAGGGATAATGGGCGTGAGGGGCAGGTACTAGAGGGAGATAGGGATATAGGGCGTGAGGGGCAGGTACTAGAGGGAGATAGGGATATTGGGCGTGAGGGGCAGGTACTAGAGGGAGATAGGGATATTGGGCGTGAGGGGCGGGTACTAGAGGGAGATAGGGATATTGGGCGTGAGGGGCAGGTACTAGAGGGAGATAGGGATATTGGGCGTGAGGGGCAGGTACTAGAGGGAGATAGGGATATAGGGCGTGAGGGGCAGGTACTAGAGGGAGATAGGGATAATGGACTTGAGAGGCGGGTACTAGAGGGAGACAGGGATATTGGACGTGAGGGGCGGGTACTAGAGGGAGATAGGGATATTAGGCGTTAGGGGCAGGTACTAGAGGGAGATAGGGATATTGGGCGTGAGGGGCAGGTACTAGAGGGAGATAGGGATATTGGGCGTGAGGGGCAGGTACTAGAGGGAGATAGGGATATTGGGCGTGAGGAGCAGGTACTAGAGGGAGATAGGGATATTGGGCGTGAGGGGCAGGTACTAGAGGGAGATAGGGATATTGGGCGTGAGGGGCAGGTACTAGGGGGAGATAGGGATATTGGGCGTGAGGGGCAGGTACTAGAGGGAGATAGGGATATTGGGCGTGAGAGGCAGGTACAAGAGGAAGATAGAGATATTGGGCGTGAGGGGCGGATACTAGAGGGAGATAGGGATATTGGGCGTGGGGGGCAGGTACTAGAGGGAGATAGGGATATTGGGCGTGGGGGGCAGGTACTAGAGGGAGATAGGGATATTGGGCGTGAGGGGCGGTTACTAGAGGGAGATAGGGATATTGGGCGTGAGGGGCGGGTACTAGAGGGAGATAGGGATATTGGGCGTGGGGGGCAGGTACTAGAGGGAGATAGGGATATTGGGCGTGAGGGGCAGGTACTAGAGGGAGATAGGGATATTGGGCGTGAGGGGCGGGTACTAGAGGGAGATAGGGATATTGGGCGTGAGGGGCGGGTACTAGAGGGAGATAGGGATATTGGGCGTGAGAGGGCGAGAGGGAGCCAGGAGCAGCGCCGGTGCACGGGTTACATGCGCCAGAGGCGAAACTTTATATTTTCGCCCCAGTTGTATAAAAAAAAATAAGATAAATAAAATAATAAACAGTGGCGTAGCTATCGGGGCTGCAGGGTGCGCCACCGCACCCAGCGCGACGCAAAATACAAATAAAAGGGCGCCAAAATACCGGATAAAAAAACAAAGAAAATAATTTTAAAAAAAAAGATAAATAAATTAAAAAAAATAATAAGAGGAAAAAATAATAATGATTATTAATGCGCCCCTAGGACCTCTGCGCGCTAGGCGACCGCCTATTGGACGACCGGCCCTGCGAGGTATGCGGGAGGAAAAGGGGTGAATAGGATAGATATGCAGGGGGATGGGGGAGCAGGTGAGTTATACACAGGGGCACAAGGGCCCCATCACCCGCATCTCTATATACTGAGTGTGCCCCTGTGTATAACAACGCTGATCTGTGCTGCTCCATCTGATCTCACTGCGCAGTGATCCAGGGACAATCCGATCGCCATTTAATGGGGTCAGGAAGGAATTTTTTTCCCCCATTGCACAGCAGGGGTTATGTTTCGCCTTCCTCTGGATCACAGCAGCAAACTGCCCTTTGTGCATGAACTATCAGTGAGATCTTTATACACCCTGCATTGGTCTTCACCCCTTTGCTGCCGGAGGGGCCTGCAATGCATTGCTCTGCGTGTTACTATATCGCTCTGCAATGTGCTGCAGGCCCCTACCAGCAAAGAGATTCATTATTTCAATAAAATATTCTCTTTAATCCAACCTATGTGTAGTGTCTTTTCTATCCGTTGTATCTATTGCTAACAGCTCAGTGATTCTTCCCCAGGACGCTGCACTAGTGTCACGCTGCCAAGCCCGGGTGTGAAGGAGGTTTATAGGGTCACATATACACTACTGCTAACACACAAGTGCAAACAGGAAGCCCCTCTGATCTGTCATATCTTTTATTACACAAAACGGTATCCAAAAAGGTAAAAAGAACATACATGGGATTCTGCTACAAATATCTCTAATTGCAAACCAATTAACAAATCATTTAGATTGGAGTCGAGTCAAAATTGAAGAGGAGTCAAATATAGGGTAATGGCATACAAATATCCCCAGAAAAGTAGGCTGAACATACTCCTTAGTCCAGGGGTGCACAAAGTTTTTAACCTGCGCCCCCTCATGACTGCTTACCTCCCGGCTCGCACCCCCCTCCTCCTCGGCTCCGGCGTCAAATGACGTCACGGTGTCATGTGACATCACGTTGCCATGGCAACACGACGTCACGTGACCCCCACGGCATCATCTGATGCCGGTTGCCATGGCGACGTGTCGCCAAAGATCAGATAGGAGAAGCTGCAGATGCATCGCGCAGACGGCATTTCATTTAAATGCCTTGGGGGAGAGAGCGGGACCTCTGTAGCCACCACGCCCCCCCTTAAAATCCTCCGGCCCCACTTTGCACACCCTGCCTTAGTCCATATGCATAAAAGGGTGAGCGGAACTGTACGTTCTAATTGTTAAACACAAAAATAATTACATTTTAATAGTAAAGGAGAACGCTGACAAACGTGATAATTATATACAGTGATAACAAAATGTCATTAAAATCCCCAGAGCTGAGAAGGCTGGTCGGGAAAATGCAGGGTAGGAGCCGGAGGCCTCAATATAAATACCCCTAGCAAGCAGATTGCTGTATGCAGCCACGGGAGGCCAACGGCATTAGGCAAGGTGTATGCAGCGGCTGGGAACAATAATGTCCATATAATTATCTGTTTAGGGGCCAGATGGAGTATCTATGGTGTAGGAGTGATTGACCCATACAGGTACATCCAAATAGATATATGCAGTCAGTAGTATATGCTGGTAATTATACAGAGCATTAGAATGCGCTGAAAGGCACAATAGCCATGGAAGGTATATACAGTATAAACACAGCCCCAATACAGCTGTGTCTCCCAGTGGCTCTAAACTTCCAATCTCTGTCTCGCTCGTGAGCGTCACCGGCGTGACGTCACTACACCCCAACGCGCGTTTTGCGTGACGAGTCACGCTTCTTCCGGGGGGAGGAGTCACGTATAGCTGCTTCAGTGTATCAGATATACCCTGTAGCATGGGTGGAGCTAGAGAAGTCAGCCAATAGAAATGTGTCCGGCGGAATAGAAGTCGTCACGGACACCCAAAGGTAAACAATGTTTGGAGGGCACTGTCATATATGGTCAGTATATAAAGGCGTATAGTAACCTGTCAGGGGAGTGATCCAGAGCTTCCCTTATACTGTAGCTCAATTACCACCGGGAGGCACCAAAATCAAAAGAGAAGAGACCAGCATACATAGGTCTCTGGTGTTACATGGATATAGGCACACGTTCATTAGGAGGCAGCAAAGGCCAAACTATCAGAGTCTCTCTCTCTCATGAATAGTTGCATGTCCTCTATCGTTGGCCAGGATGAATATGCACCAAGATGTAGAGGGGCCAGAAATATAGGTGGCTACCTAGATGGCTGATGTTACAATAATGACTGGTCATAAATAGCCACATGCAGCCCCACAGCTAACTTTCAGATAAAATATATTATAAATGTTGGCGAAGAGAGCTCGATTTTGTGCGGCGACTGCAGAAGAGGAGAAGGGTGACAGAAGGGTAGCAGAGTCGGATGGGGGCGAAACAGACTAGTGGGAAGAGTTGGAGTGATGTAGGTTTACATGACAGAGACCAGCCAAATTCATGATCGTCACTTATTTTTGAGTAAACACACACCTATACTTAAGGGGGCATCGCAATCATTTACAGTTAAACAAATTAAAACGATACACAGTACAATTGTTTTGTTAGACAGGAAAAGCGAGAAGGAAGAGGTAAGTCTGACACTGAGCCCCAAACAGTGGTAAAGTAGATATACACCAGAGTTCCAGACCTCTGAAGCTGCTGACATGAAGCCTCACCCACCCAGCATAGGGTGCAGCACCCTTGGCACGGAGAGGCGGAACCCCCTGAGAACCTGAGAAGACCCAGTATCCCTCCGGGGCTTCAAAAGAGACAGCAGATAGGCAGGCCCTGACCTTGCAAGGTTTTAAAGGCCCTTACGGCCAACATGAAGTGAACCCGGTTGACCAGTGGAAGCCGGTACAGATCACGTAAGGTGAGAGTGATATGCTCAAAGCGAGACATTCTGCTGAAACTGTAGGTGATGCAGGTTTACATTACGATGAACACCCACAGATCAATCTTAATGACCCGGAGACTTAATGTGACTATGTATTTGTAGTGCACAGAGTGTAACTGAAAGAAATCACACAACATCCCTTTCACAGCTGCACTCACTCTGTGCCCAGGACAAGCTTGAAAACGAGAGGTAACTCTTTATGTATTACTTCCTGGTAAAACATTTTATACATAAATAAACTTGGACAGCCATGAATAACAACGTTAGGTAGGAGATAGGAGGATTTTGAGTTGAGCAACAGAGATGCAATATTGTCTGTATACACACACACAAAATATATAGCTACTGTATATTCTAGCACCTAAATAGTGAACACAGAATTAGAGTGTGTGGCTATACGTGTGTCTAAGTCTGGAGTGAGGAAGCGCCCAGAATAGGGGGCTACAATTAAGCTCCTAAACGTCAGTATTACCCAAGCTGCTCTTGGAATAGCACGGCTGTAAAATACTAGCCTAATGTGCTACTGGAAGGAATTGCACCCAAGAGTGATGAAGGGTGGAGCCCAGTGCACCTAGGGGGGCCCGATATCATTCGATTCATTCCTACAATAAAATCACTACATGAGTTGACCCCACGGGATGCTGGTGGGTTTTCAGATAGGACAGGAAGGATAAGTCCAAAAGTGAATGACCTCCCTCTCCGGACACTCACCTGGTCCTATATGAGGCTCGGCTTCCTGCAGTACTACCTGCCCTGTTCCTGTGATGTGAGGGGAATAGGGACTTGTGCAAGGAATCCTGGGCCTGCAGGAGTACAGGGGAAAGCTATGATACTCTGAGCCCAAGAACTTACAATCTACTGAGTTGTCATCTCAAAGACTACTGATGGACAAGAAAAATCTATAATACTTTAATAAAACTAGTGTACAATCTACTTCGAGACTATAATCCTCGGGGCCTGCAGAAAAACTCTAACCCAAAGAGGGTACAATCTACTTCTGACAATGACTCCCTCCCCCTGCAGTCACATTGCAGACGTACCTTCTGCGTGATGACATGAGGCTTCCTGCAGTACTGGCCGTCCTGTACTGGGGATGACAAGGAACAGGATCTGTATCGTAGGGAGGAATAACACTGGTTATCATTGGGGTTGTCTCTGTAATAAAGGTGTAATCCCCCAGAATCAATGATCTAAACACATCATATGGGAGAGCAGCCAATTACATGTACGTCCCAAAATGTATCCCAAATTATCTCCATGTCTGACCAAGTGATATTGTCCATCTCAACTTCTGTTATATTGCTGGCTAGATCTCTTGAGATGAGTATATACTGTAGTCCAATTTGAGTGTATTGGCCGTGAGGGGCCGCGTAGTAAGAATAGCCTCTAGACGTAGGTTCATCATTCTCCAAAAGTCTATCGGCATTGTCAATGAAATTATTTTTCAGGACCTTGGAGTTTTTTACCTCTGTGTGGTGTTCTTTGCGGAGGGTTCTTGTCCTACAGTGGCGGCCGCCTTTAATCTCCTGCGGCCGTTTCCCCATGCAGCATGTTTTCAGCCGTTTTCGGCGCCGCGGGCGCTTTCAATGTTAAGCGTCATTAGTGCTGTCTGGGAAATGCGGCTGACGCGCGGCCAAATCCGTGAGAAACGGAAAACATCCCCGAATTTTTTCGGAGATGTAGTGGGTTAAAAGGGGCCACGGCTGTATCTCTAGTATTATCTAGTATGGGTTTAATCCCCACCAATTATCAAATGACCTTTCCTGTATTGCGTGATGGTGTGAAAAACGTCATTCAAATATTTGTCCTGGTTCTCATTTGGAGCATATAAGCTAACTATAGTCAGAACTTCCATGCCTATTTTACCTGTGACGATAACTATTCTGCCTGATTTGTCTCGGTTTAGCTGTACTGTATCAACGAGTTGTTGTGAACAAAACAGGCACTCCTGCTTTTTTGTTTTGCGCTGGTGAATGAAAAAAGTGGGAGAAAGATTTGTCCTTCAATCATGTTACATCCTCTCTATTTAAGTGTGTTTCTTGTATTATAAAGATGTCTCCTTGCCTAGACTTAAAGTTTCTCATCATTCTCCTTTTTGTAGCCGAATTTAGCCCTTTCACATTCAGTGACACAATTTTGAGGCTGCTAACCATTAATTTGTCTGGGGTCTTTTTTGAACTAATTCTCGTGTTTTTATCTCGTCAGTCTTGTTGGTCTCCCGCAGCTTCGTGAGTGGAAAAAGTTGGTGTCGCCTCGCTCACTGGGTTTAGAACAGTGGGAATGGGTAGACGGGTAAAAATGAAAATAATAAAGAGAAAAAAAAGAAGGGTTTTATCTTGGGTTGAAGCTCATGTTCATCTCGGGCCTGTGACTCTGCTTGTGGGGTAATTGTGGTATGCAGAGTCTAATATATGTATATATATTATGTATATGTTCGGGGTGCACTGTGGTACCCGAGATCATTTGTCTGTACATCGCACGATCTTGTCACTACATTCCCAGCGTGTGCCATTTACGTCGTACGTCTTACATCCTGAAAAAATGTCCTTATCCTGTGACTACTATATAAAAACATTGAGTTAACTTGAGCATCTTAAACATATTATACCTGGTTTTTTTTATATATATATAAAAGGTAAGTAATACTTTGGTTTTAACTTGCATTCTATAAAAAAAACAAACTCTGTCTTGTACCATTCTTTATTTTTATGGGACTTGAGTCTCCACCTGGAAGTTTTACAAAAGCCATAGGATTTTTGTAGAGCGCTCTTACTCCCTCAAGGAAGGGACCCCTGAACCCGAATGTAATCATGGTTTGGTCCAGGTTTTGGTCCCACCTTATCCTGTCGAATGCTTTTTCAGCATCCAAACACAAAAGGAATGCTTTTGCACCCACCAGGTGCACGTGGTCGACAATGTTGATTATTTTACGGGTGTTATCTGAGGCTTGTCTGCCTGAGACAAATCCCACCTGGTCTTTGTGCATCAAGCTCGGTAGAATCGGATTAAGCATGTTCGCTAGAATTTTACTATAAATTTTTAGGTCCGAATTTAGAAGAGAGATAGGCCTATAGCTGCCCCATTGAAGCGGATCTCTTCCCTCTTTTAATATTATTGCCAGGTTGGCCGAGGACATGGACGAGGGAACATCCTCTCCTCCCATAAAGGAGTCAAAAACCTCTAGTAGGTGCGGAGCCAGCACTGCCTTAAATTTATTATAATATTGATTTGAAAAACCGTCCGGGCCCGGGGTCGTATTTGTTTTTAGTTGTTTTATTACTTCAAATAGTTCGGTAGTTGTTATTTTCTCATTTAGTTTACGGACGGTTTCTTCCCACTTTCCCCACTTCTTTTCGCGCTATCGATTGAACCTCTGGCGGCAACAATTAGACGAGACCGGGATATAAAAGGGGTTGGCATTGGGGAAAGAGAACACAAAATCTCCCTGTTCGCTGATGATATCTTGTCGCTGGTCTCCCCCATGACAACCTTACCCAATCTCCAGTCCCAATTAGAAAAATTTGGTCGGATCTCGGGATACAAAACCAACAGCGATAAATCAGAAGCCCTGAACCTATCCCTTTTAGCCCACGAAGCAAAACTCTTACAAACAAACTTTAGCTATAAGTGGAGCTCCACGAAGATAAAATACTTGCGGGTCAAAATAACCAACTCCTACTCAGCACTATTTGATTGTAACTCCCCCCCCCCTATTTGCTGAACTTAGAAAAGACCTCCAGAGATGGAACAAATATCATATTTCGTGGCTCGGTAGTGTGGCGTCTGTTAAGATGAACATCCTGCCCAGACTTCTATATTTCTTCCAGACTCTCCCGGTCTGCATATCGTTGGCAGACCTCAAAGACATCCAAAATAGAATCTTCCAATTTATATTGAGAGAGAAAAGACCACGATTGGGCAGATCGGTAATGTTGGCGCCAAAGGAGTGTGGAGGACTGGATGTACCAGATATAATCAAGTACTACCATGCGGCCCACATAAAACAAGCAGTGACATGGAATAATAATCCAGCGTCTAGTTGCTGGTTGGAAATTGAGGCCTCCTAAGTCTCTCCCCTCTCACACAGGGCAATCCTTTGGTCTAGAGGGGGCGGAGAGATACTGTAATAACGGGCGGGACGGGCCTGGGAGCCATAAGATGCATGTGGAAGATATGGTCTAAAAGTAAAGATAGACATGGTCTGACATCCTCCCCCTCCATACTGACTCCTATTTTTGATAACCCGGATTTTCCCCCGGGCTGCGACCCTAGGGATTTCAAACTATTCAAAGAGTCTAATCTAAAAACAGCTTCATATCTTTTGAACAACTGGCATACTTTATTGCATCGGAAATGGCGACTGCCCAGCAGAGGAGCACCATGTGCGATTACAGCAGAAGTGAAAAGACACAGAACTCGCTAAGAGCAGCGTCCACACATCGGGGTCATCTCTCCACCTTTACTATACACACTTGCACAGCCGATTCTGTATATCTTAATTCTAATACAGACCCAGACTTCCCAGCAGTCCTGATGTTGCAGGGACACTTTCATTTCTTAATGTCCCTGTAAAATGCAGTTAAGGGCCGTGACTCCCAGACAGGCAGAAAGCTGCAGTGATACCCAGGGGGAGGTGGAGAGACCTCTGATCGCTTCCTCCTCTCCTGCAGCATCTCCTCCAGTGTATCATCCCGTACAGGAGCCACAGCTTGGGGGGGAAAGGACCCATCCTATAATGCAGAGGAAGGATAGCAGTGCCTGTCCTACCCCTCTTCGTCACATAGGATTAGGGCTATGTTATTGAGTGAGGGGTTGTATGCTTGTATTAGTAGGGACAGGTAAGGCCGGAGCCAGAGGGGTTTCTCCTGCCTCTGTCCTCCCTGTCTCTTGACCCTTCCTGTAGCCGGACATACAGGATATTGGGAAGAGAAGGGGAAATATAACTAAGAGGTGCCGAGAGGAGAAGGCCGTGTCATATCTATTCTTATTAAAGTTATATCACGTTTTGTGCCTTGATCATTCATTTAATTAACACAAAGAAAATATGAAACAGAGGCAGTTCCAGGTGCAAACTGTCATATATTCCCTTTATAATAACGCACAAAGCAGCTCCTCCCCTAACTAGGGTGACCAGATTTTGAAAATGAAAAACCGGGACACAAAAAAAATTATTAATACTGTACAACAAATGACATTGCTAAAAATGAATATTATAATGATATTTATCTAATAGTGTCACCATTGATGCTGTATTATTCATTTTACCTCTTCCCATTCTCTCTCTACATTCTCCCCCAGCAGGGCCGCCAACAGAAATCATGCCTCCCCCACCCCCAAAAAAAAAATCTGCTCGCCCAACCAAATAGAATAAATTCCTAGTAAGAACTAATAACAGGATTCGTTTTTAACATAACAGTTAATTTATTGTATAACACTTATACTGTACTACAATTAGTCCTTGTAACATAGTTGTGTGTGTGTGTGTGTGTGTGCGTGCGTGCGTGCGTGCGCCAGATGACCTCACTAATCGGGAAAAAAAAGTCAGATGTGAATAACTTCTGAACCCATTAACCAGTGTCAGGATGCCCCCTCTTCACAATTTCTAAAGCAGTAATCCCGCCTGGGATCTTACCTGATCCGCAGTCCCTCAAGTTACTATACTGGAGGGGAGGTGTTCCCCACCTGTCTTCTGAGGTCTCACGTGTGAAACTTGAGAGTCAAATCTGGAAGAAAGCCGTATAAGTTATTTCGGTGTAGGTATACGGCAGTTGAGATAAGACAGAGAAAGTGAGTGACAGAGAGAACGTGAGAGTAGAGAGTGAGAGACAGAGTAGAGAGTGAGAGAGAGAGGGACAGAGAGAGAGAGAGGGACAGAGAGACAGAGGGAGAGAGAGAGAGGGACAGAGAGAGGGTGGGGGGGACAGAGAGTAAGAGAGAGACAGAGAGGGACATAGAGAGATAAAGGGACAAAGAGAGAGAGAGAGGGACAGAGAGAGCGAGAGAGGGACAGAGAGAGAGAGACAGACAGAAAGAAAGAGGGACAGAGAGAGGTACAAAGAGAGAGAGAGGGACAGAGAGATAGAGAGGGACAGTGAGAGAGAGGGGGGGACAGAGAGAGAGAGTGGAACAGAGAGAGAGAGATGGACAGAGGCAGACAGAGAGAGAGAGGGACAGAGAGGGGGGAGAGAGAGACAGAGAGGAAGAGGGAGACAGAGAGAGAGGGGGACAGAGAGAGAGGGACAGAGAGAGAGAGAGAGGGACAGAGAGAGATGGAGGGAATGAAGGACATAGAGAGAGAGAGGGGGACAGAGAGAGAGAGGGACAGAGAGAGAGAGAGGGACAGAGAGAGACAGAGAGAGAGAGGGACAGAGAGAGAGAGAGAGAGGGACAGAGAGAGAGGGACACAGAGAGAGAGAGAGACAGAGAGAGAGAGGGACAGAGAGAGAGAGACAGACAGAGAGAGAGAGGGACAGAGAGAGGTACGGAGAGAGAGAGAGAGGGACAGAGAGATAGAGAGGGACAGTGAGAGAGAGAGGGGGACAGAGAGAGAGAGAGGGGAACAGAGAGAGAGAGATGGACAGAGACAGACAGAGAGAGAGAGAGAGAGAGAGGGACAGAGAGGGGGGAGAGAGACAGAGAGGAAGAGGGAGACAGAGAGAGAGAGGGGGACAGAGAGAGAGAGGGGGACAGAGAGAGATGGAGGGAGAGAGGGACAGAGAGAGAGAGAGGGACAGAGAGAGAGAGAGTGGGACAGATAGAGATGGAGGGAGAGAGGGACAGAGAGAGAGAGAGAGGGACAGAGAGAGAGAGGGACAGAGAGAGAGGGACAGAGAGAGAGAGAGAGGGACAGAGAGAGAAAGAGAGAGGGACAGAGAGAGAGAGAGACAGAGAGAGGGACAGAGAGAGAGAGAGGGACAGAGAGAGGTACGGAGAGAGAGAGAGAGAGAGAGAGAGAGAGAGAGAGAGAGAGAGAGAGAGAGAGAGAGAGAGGGGGGGGGCAGAGAGAGCGGGAGAGGGAGAGAGATAGGGACAGAGAGAGAGAGGGGGACAGAGAGAGAGAGATGAAAATATTCAACAGCATCATCACACCCATCCTTCTGTATGGCAGCGAGGTGTGGGGCCCTGTAACATTCCCAGACTCCAAAAAATGGGATACCAGCCCAACAGAAATACTGCATCTGAAATTCTGCAAACACCTTCTCCAAGTACACAGGAATACATCAAACAATGCATGTCGGGCTGAGCTGGGCCGCTTTCCTCTACTGCTCACTGTACAGAAGAGAGCACTGACATTCTGGGCTCACCTAAACAAGAGCCATCTACTAGAGCAATGCAAAGCCAGGACCTCCTCACTAAACCCTGCGCCATCAAACAACTTGTCCTCTCACTCCAAGGACAAAACCCCACACAGATCAACAACCTGCCGAAAAAAGAAATCAATTCACTCTCCAACGAAATGAAGAAGAAGTATGTGACAATGTGGGAAAATGATATCCAACGCTCAAAGAAGCTGGAAACCTACCAAAGCCTAAAGAGAGAATACCCTCTGGCACCCTACCTACTGAAGGTAAAAGACCCAAAACAGAGACAGACCCTGGGCCAGTACAGAATAAGTGCCCACAGCCTAGAAATAGAAACAGGCAGACACAGACAGAACTGGAAGCCCCGGAAGATGAGACTGTGCCAGCGATGTGAGCTAGGAGAGGTGTGTGAGAGACACAGGCAGACACAGACAGAACTGGAAGCCCCAGGAGATGAAACTGTGCCAGCGATGTGAGCTAGGAGAGGTAGAAGATGAAACTCACTTCCTGTTGCGTTGCACACAATACTCTGAAGTGAGGAGTGCCCACCTAGAGAAACTCACTGCTGTTATCCAGAACTTTAATAATATAGAGGAGAACCAAAAAATAGCGATCCTCCTGGGAGAAGATGAAACCCCCGCAGAACTGGCTGCACACTATATCAGCACCTGCCACAAGCTGAGAGACGTCCACTAACCCCCACATCCCTGTGGGAAACTGTTACCCATATACCGTGCAATCATTATACCCTACACTCTAGTATTCGTGTAATTATTATCCCCCACCCCCTATTATTCACGCTTTGGCAATACTGAAATGACCTTTCGTCATGCCAATAAACCTGGTTTGATTTGATTTGAGAGAGAGACACACAGAGGGAGAGAGAGAGAGGAGAGAGAGAGAGAGAGAGAGAGAGAGAGAGAGAGAGAGAGAGAGAGAGAGAGAGAGAGAGAAAGAGAGAGAGAGAGAGAGAGATGGACACAGAGAGAGAGAGAGATGGACACAGAGAGAGAGAGAGATGGACAGAGCGAGAGAGAGGGACAGAGAGAGAGAGAGGGACAGAGAGAGAGAGAGGGACAGAGAGAGAGAGGGACAGAGAGAGAGGGGGGAGAGAGAGAGGGGGACAGAGAGAGAGAGGGACAGAGAGAGGGACAGAGAGAGAGAGAGGGATATCTATAGAGAGAGGGACAGAGAGAGAGAGAGGGATATCTATAGAGAGAGAGACAGAGAGAGAGACAGAGAGAGAGACAGAGAGAGAGACAGAGAGAGAGACAGAGAGAGGGACAGAGAGTGAGAGACACAGAGAGAGAGAGACACAGAGAGTGAGAGACACAGAGAGAGAGAGGGACAGAGAGTGAGAGACACAGAGAGTGAGAGACACAGAGAGAGAGAGACACAGAGAGAGAGAGGGAGAGAGAGACAGAGACAGAGAGACACAGAGAGAGAGAGAGAGAGAGAGAGAGAGAGAGAGAGAGAGAGAGAGAGAGAGAGAGAATACAGATACTTTTCCATGGAGGGATTTACCGAATAGGGAAGGTGATTCAGTAGTGGGTATTATAGTTTTGGCATCAGCATTCACATTTCGTTTGCAGCACATCATAGGGTCACATTGATACTCACCTCAGCTGTGTGTTATATTATCTTTTGCATGGTTTATTTAATTTTCCTGTGTTCTGGTTTGTTCTACCATCTATATATTTTTTTGAGTTATTTGCTACAAATCGGCCGATCTTTGTCACATCACTGGGGGAATTTCCTTTCCCCTGGTTTTGTTATGTTATATCTTAACTCCCTTGAATTGGTTCTTACCAGACTTTTGTGCCTTTTTGGTGTCTAATTTTCAACCTTTGCATCACACAGTTATTTATCATGTGGAATTTGTGTGGGTCTGTCTTATGTGTTTTTTAATACTCATTGCCAATAAAGTCAATTTTTTCTACTTTTTCATTATATATTGTTTGAGTGCACCTTTTTGACCCTTCTTTCTCTCCTTTTGTGTTACATATCATTTGTGGGTCGGTAGCACCACCAGAGGGTCACTCTCTACCCTGACCCCTGGTTATTTCTCATTAACAGGTCATCCAGGGGTGATTTGATTGCGGCATCTATTTTGTGTCTTATTTATATATATATATATATATCTGTCTGTCTGTCTGTCTGTCTATATACAGGGACAAATCCTGGTAGACAGATTTGTAGAGAGGTTATGATATCAAAATCATTCAAAGGGCGTTTGAGCCGCAAAACGGACGGAGATAAAAACTCTTTTGGAAAAATCAAAAAAGAAATATCAGACTTCTAAACCAGTTGAGCAGAAAATTATATTATCAACAACAACTACATGTGTTCCCATAGTCATCACCCAATATAATAATACAGCATTCAGGATTAAAGAAATCCTTAATAAACATTGGGGGATTATACTAAATGATCCTATCATTGGATATAAACTACCACCTACTGTAAGATACCAATTGTATTTCAAAAAGCAAGAAGTATCCAATCTATGATAGCACCTCGCAGGTTATGAACAGAAAACAAGGGGAGTTTAATGAATGGACGTTCCTCAAATAGTCATTTCTCCTGTGGGAGAACACGGTGCCTTACGTGTAAACATCGTAAGAAAGTGGATACGGTTACCTCCCACTCCAATGGAGTGTCATATCCAGTAGTAGGACATACAGACTGTTTGTCTACACATTGTAACGGATCGGGGGACTCGCTCTTCCCAGCGTGTCCCCGTCACCTTGCATCCTCCACCGGCTAACCTCTCCTTACCTCCTCAATCTCTGCCTCATCCCCTCGCGGCGCGGTCTGCACGCTCCGGCTCACGCTCTGCGCGCACGCGCGGTCCCCTCACTGTGCGCGCGCGTTCCCGGTCCCTGGTCTCCCATCGGCGTGCATCCGTCACCCCAGCCCCTTCCCTACCCGATTCCTCCGCTTCTCCATCCTCTCTGACTCCTCTGCCGAACACCTCCTCCGCGATGCTTCCCCCACGCTCTGGTGCTCGTGCGATGCACGCGCGTAACAGTGTTACAGAGGGCGTGCGCACCCGCTCTCCAGGCACTGGCTCCACCCCCATAGGTTGCAGGCTATTTCCCTTGATTACTTCCCTGTCTCCTCCCCTGCTCTCACTGACCTATCCCTGCGAGCTCCCAGACAAACTCCTGCTCCACCCCTTCCTGCTGTTTGTCCTCCTTCCTTTATAACCCCACTCTGTCCTCTCTTTCCTTGCTCTGCATAGCTTTCCTGTAGCTCCTGTGTGTGCAGTGTCTATGCCCAGCACCCTTGTCTGTTTCAGCCCTGGTTCCTGTCCCAGCCCGTTTGGATTCCTTTGGTTTGAACTTGAACTCTGCTTTGGATTTGACTACGCTGCCTTCTCCTGCCCTTCAATTCTGGCTTACGGAAATCACTACGCTGCTCTCTCCAATCCTTGAACTCTGGCACTTGGACATTACCCTCCGACCTCTGGCACCCCGGACTCAGCAAGTATACCTTAACCCTTTCTCACCAGGCCCGGCAACGCTAATTACCACACTCTGGGCACGCCCTCACTGCTGTGGGTGCGTGTGATACCCTTACCCACCTCAGTACTGGGGACTGGCCAGGTCTGCGGGCATACAGGCGTTACACACATATAGTATATCTGCTCACCTGTCCAGGCGGTCCCCAAGTATGTTGAGCGGACAGTGCGTACATGAAGTACGTGCTTCCTAGTATTTCCAGACATTATTCCCAAATACATAATAAGGATCCAGGGTCTTTATCTCTGATCGGCTTTGAAGCTATTCCGTCTTATCTATTAAGTGGTGTGATAGGTTCAAAAGATTGAGCCTTAGGGAAACATATTAGATTTATGTCATGGGAACATTAACATTTTTTCCCCTCATTCATCAAAGGCAAATTTTTGTCAACTTTTGAGAGTCTCGTAGAACGAGACTTAATTCTTTTACATAAGGGTTTCACTTTTGATTCTCGCAGACATACTCACTTTGGCAATTATCTAACTATGGGTGAACGTCAAGCACTTAACAATCTTAAAGCTAACACATCGCTTGTTATTAAAAATGCTGATGAGGGGGCAGTTGTAGTGCAGCATAGGGACGACTATCACAGGGAGGCTTTGCGCCAGCTCTGTGATACTTGTTCCTATGCTGTACTGCAATCTGACCCTACCCCCAAATTCCTTGCTGAACTGAGGGAACTACTTGATGAGGGTTCTATGCTGGGTGTTCTTAATGATAATGATATGACATTTTTGTATAACTCCAGTCCTACCACGGCCGTGTTTCACCATCTCCCAAAGATTCACAAATCGCTGATCTCCCCCCCTGGGAGACCTATTATATCCAGCATTGATTCTTTGGGAGATGGTGTCTCGTGGTACGTGGATCGTTTTTTGCAGCCGATGGTACAGTTATTGCCTTCTTATATCTTAGATAGTGGAGATCTCCTCAAACAAATTGAAGGTATCACATGGAAAAAGAACTGTCTATGGGTGATCCTGGACGTTACCTCGCTCTATACCATGATATCTCATTCTCAAGGGGTTCATTATCTCCAAACGCGTGGAACGGCCATGGGTACGAGCTTTGCTCCCTCATACGCCAATCTCTTTATGGGATGGTGGGAGTCGTTCCACGTGTTTGGAGATATGAACATTTATAGGGAGCACATTTTATTTTATCGACGGTTTATTGACAATTTGTTATTCATTTGGGAGGGTGATGTTCCTACACTATTATCTTTTATTAACACACTTAATGTTAATGACCTAAACCTTCACTTCACGTACACTTATAATTATCACCATATACACTATTTAGATTTTTACTTATATATTGATAACGCACTTAATATTCATACACAGTGTTCGACAAACCTATACATTTGCTCGCCCCGGACGAGTGGATTTAACATCGTGGCGAGCTCCTATTGGCCCAGGCATCACACGTTTGGTACTAGGCGGCGAGTAGATTTTTTTGTTGGGCGAGTAGATTTTTTGGTGATTTGTCGACCACTGTTCATACTGATGTCTTTCGTAAACCAAATTCACGAAACACTTTAAAAAGTATACCAAAAGGGCAGTTGATACGCCTTCGTCGCAATTGCTCTACAGATGAGTTGTATAATATTCAGGTAAAAGATTTGTATGATCGGTTCATCAAGCGAGGTTATAACCATGATAATCTCATTAAAACAATACAGGAGGTCTCCTCTATGGATAGAAGGCAATTGCTCCAACGGTCCCCAAAAAACCTTTATTGGATGATTGTCCTTTGTCCATCACATCCTATAGCAATCAAGGAGAACAGATTAAACAAATTAAAAAAAACACTGGTCCGTTTTGTCATTGCACCCTGTTCTCAGACCTATAATCTCTACAGGCCCTAGGGTTGTATTCAAAAAAGCTAGGACGGTAGCGAGTACACTCTCACCCAGTCTTTTTAAAGCACCAACCAATATCCAACCGAAACTCCCCAAAGGTTCGTTTAGATGCAATAAATGCAAAATTTGCCCTAAAATGAAACAATGTAATACATTCACCTCCACTGTTAATTGGACAACACATAAAACTATGATGTTTATCAATTGTAATTCATCATTTGTTATTTATCTGATCACATGTGGATGTGGATGTCAATATGTGGGACGAACAAACAGGTGTCTCAAAATTAGAATGATGGAACACTTTAGACTTATATCTAATGGAGATCTCAGTCACCCTGTTTCTAAACATTTTCTAGCTGTATTAAGGGAGGTTCTGATCATTTTTTCCTTTCAGGGAATTGAAATAGTTGCCCCCCTAGATAGGGGTGGCAATAGGACCCTACAGCTGGATCGTCGTGAGGCATTCTGGATCTTCACTTTGAGGACCAGAGTGCCTCACGGAATGAACATAGACTGGGATCTCACTCATTTTTTATGATTATTCACTATATATATTCTTTGTGATCATTTTTCATTCGTTTTTTCATATTCGTATTTTTTATATCTTATCCTTTATATCTTATTATTTTTTATGATTATTCTTTTTCTTTTTGCACTTTTTTTTAGTGCGTTTCCATCATTCTTCTTTTGTACTATTAGATGGATAATATATAATTGGTTCTCTTATGTAGATAATTTGTTATTAAGAGTATATCATCTGTGGTTTGGCAGTCAGACTTTTTACAAATTATTGTCTTGTATTTCATGATTCCTGTAGATCTGGGGTGGGGAACCTTTTTTCTGCCAAGGGCCATTTTGATATTTATAAAATCATTTGAGGGCCATCAAAAATTATCAACTTAAAAATTAGCCTGCTGTATTTGTCAAACATTTAATGAACTCACCCCTAATGTGATGGCTGGAACTGCTTCTCTTTGGGTGACTGACTCTTGGGTGGTGGGTGACTATGACTGACTATGGGTTGGTGTCTGTGCACACGCAAATGCACACGCACACACACACACAGAAATCGGGCAGGGGGTAGGGAAATTAGACTCTCAGACCCACTCTCTCTCTCAGACCCTCAGACCCACTCTCTCTCTCAGACCCTCAGACCCACTCAGTCTCAGACCCTCAGACCCACTCTCTCGCTCAGACCCTCAGACCCACTCTCTCTCTCTCTCTCTCAGACCCTCAGACCCACTCTCTCTCTCAGACCCTCAGACCCACTCTCTCTCTGACCCTCAGACCCACTCTCTCTCTGACCCTCAGACCCACTCTCTCTCTGACCCTCAGACCCACTCTCTCTCAGACCCTCAGACCCACTCTCTCTCAGACCCTCAGACCCACTCTCTCTCTCAGACCCTCAGACCCAATCTCTCTCAGACCCTCAGACCCACTCTCCCTCAGACCCTCAGACCCATTCTCCCTCAGAGCCTCAGACCCACTCTCCCTCAGACCCACTCTCTCGCTCAGACCCTCAGACCCACTCTCTCTCTCTCTCAGACCCTCAGACCCACTCTCTCTCTCAGACCCTCAGACCCACTCTCTCTCTGACCCTCAGACCCACTCTCTCTCTGACCCTCAGACCCACTCTCTCTCAGACCCTCAGACCCACTCTCTCTCAGACCCTCAGACCCACTCTCTCTCAGACCCACTCTCTCTCTCAGACCCTCAGACCCAATCTCTCTCAGACCCTCAGACCCACTCTCCCTCAGACCCTCAGACCCATTCTCCCTCAGAGCCTCAGACCCACTCTCCCTCAGACCCACTCTCCCGCTCAGGCTCTCAGACCCACTCACAGACTCTCAGACCCACTCACAGACTCTCAGAACCACTCACAGACTGTCACGGTTGTGCTCGCCACAAACTCGGGTCGGACCGCGTGGCTGAGGTAGGGTTGTAAAAGCACCGACCTTGAACCTCGCAGGCTGATCCGGATTGCGCAGTTCATAGTCGTACGTAGCAGGGTCTGGATTGGAGAAGACAGCATCGTCGTTGTACAAGCCAGGGTCAGGATAGGAGACGTCAGAATAAACATTGTCCAAGCAAGAGTTCGGCAACAGGGAGTCAGGAGAACCCCGCTTCGGCTTATGAGCGCGGGGGGGTTCTCTGCGCGTGCGGCGACCATGGCCCATGGTACTGGTCTCAGGAGGTGGAAGACAGACCAGATTTACACACCGCCTAGCTGCACGGTTAAACCAGCGCTACAGCGCAAGAGTCCTGAGCGGGTTAGGGAATCCTCTGTAGCAGCGCAGGAACCAGGACACGGCCTCTCTAGATTAGGGAAAGAGTAGGCCCCAGGAACCAGGAAGCTGTAGATACACAGGGAGACCTCCGCTTCAGTGTAGGAATCCAGGAGACTGAAGGACGCAGGGGCGAAACCTCCGCTTCAGTGCAGGAATCCAGGAGGCTGAAGGACGCAGGGACGAGACCTCTGCTTCAGCACAGGAGAACAGGAAGCTGACGGACGCAGGGACGAAACCTCTGCTTCAGCACAGGAGAACAGGAAGCTGAAGGACGCAAGGGAAACCTCCGCTTCAGCACAAGAGAACAAGCAAGAGCTTGTGGCAGAACAGTTGGTGACATCCGGTAAGGACTATGCTCGGCAAGGAGCATTATGGGAAGGCAATACTTAAAGGCCAGCAGGCCAATCCCCAGCGGGGGTGTGAAGATATTGCTCCAATGAATGAATGCAAGTCTAGGTTGCATAATAGGCTGCACAGCTGCAGTAGATACCAGAGGGAGTGTGAATAGCTTTGGTGAGTGAATCCAGGCTGCAGCAAACATCAGGAGAGCTGTTCCAGAACTGCACCGGTCTGCAAGGTAAGGTAACCAGTAACCCGCGGAGCGGATTCCTGACACAGACTGTCAGACCCACTATCTCTCAGACTGTCAGACCCACTATCTTTCAGACTGTCAGACCCACTATCTTTCAGACTGTCAGACCCACTATCTCTCAGACTGTCAGACCCACTATCTCTCAGACTGTCAGACCCACTATCTCTCAGACTGTCAGACCCACTATCTCTCAGACTGTCAGACCCACTATCTCTCAGACTGTCAGACCCACTATCTTTCAGACTGTCAGACCCACTATCTCTCAGACTGTCAGACCCACTATCTCTCAGACTGTCAGACCCACTATCTCTCAGACTGTCAGACCCACTATCTCTCAGACTGTCAGACCCACTATCTCTCAGACTGTCAGACCCACTATCTCTCAGACTGTCAGACCCACTATCTCTCAGACTGTCAGACCCACTATCTCACAGACTGTCAGACCCACTCTGTCAGACCCTCTCTCTCTCTCTGACACACTCTCTATCTCTCTCAGACACTCTCTCTCTCTCTCTCTCTCTCTCTCATACACACTCTCTCTCTCTCTCTCTCTCTCTCTCTCTCAGACGCACACTCTCCCTCTCTCTCAGACACACACTCTCCCTCTCTCTCTCAGACACACACTCTCCCTCTCTCCCTCTCAGACACACACTCTCCCTCTCTCCCTCTCAGACACACACTCTCCCTCTCAGACACACACTCTCCCTCTCAGACACACACTCTCCCTCTCAGACACACACTCTCCCTCTCAGACACACACTCTCCCTCTCAGACACACACTCTCCCTCTCTCTCAGACACACACTCTCCCTCTCAGACACACACTCTCCCTCTCAGACACACACTCTCCCTCTCTCTTTCAGACAAACACTCTCCCTCAGACACACACTCTCCCTTAGACAAACACTCTCCCTCAGACACACACTCTCCCTCAGACACACACTCTCCCTCAGACACACACTCTCCCTCAGACACACACTCTCCCTCTCTCTCTCAGACACACACTCTCCCTCTCTCTCTCAGACACACACTCTCCCTCTCTCTCTGACACACACTCTCCCTCTCTCTCTGACACACACTCTCCCTCAGACACCCACTCTCCCTCTCTCTCTCAGACACACACTCCCTCTCTCTCTCTCTCAGACACACACTCGCTCAGACACACACACACACACTCGCTCAGACACACTCTCTCAGACGCACACACACTCTCTCTGACACACACAGGGGGAGGTAAATCTGATTGGGGGGGGATCGGATCAGGTGCCCTCCGCAACTGCTTCTCGGTGTGGGGAGAAGAAGGATCGTGTAAGTGCGCAAGGGGGGGGAGTCTGAGCAGGGGGGATCGGAGCAGGTGCCCTCCGCAACTGCTACCCGGTGTGGGGAGGAGGGCCGTGTAAGTGCACGGGGGGGGGGGAAGGGGCAGAGCATGGGGAGATCGGAGCAGGTACCCTCCACAACTGCTGCCCGGTGTGGGGAGGAGGAGGAGAGGCGGTAGTGAGGTGTCTCTCCCACCGCAGACTCGTTCTTCTATCCCCCAAGCCTCTTATACCCCTTCCCCCCCCATCCCCCACTCCTCTTATACCCTCTCCCCCCCGGAGCGCTGCTTACCCGCGCCGCCCTGGTGATACTCAGGTCCTTCATCACCTCAGGTGGCTGCTGCCACACACAGACAGTGACACACAAACACAGTGACCGTGACACAGACAGTGACACAAACACACACACAGTGACAGTGAGACAGTGACACACAGAGAGATAGTGACACACACACACACACCGTGAGAGTGACACACACACAGTGAGAGTGACACACACACACACACACAGTGAGAGTGACACACACACACACACACAGTGAGTGACACACACACACAGTGAGAGTGACACACACACACACACAGTGAGAGTGACACACACACACAGTGAGAGTGACACACACACACACACACAGTGAGAGTGACACACACACAGTGAGAGTGACACACACAGACACAGTGAGAGTGACACACACACACACACACACACACACAGTGAGAGTGACACACACACACACACAGTGAGTGACACACACACACAGTGAGTGACACACACAGTAAGAGTGACACACACACACACACACAGTGAGAGTGACACACACACACACACACAGTGACAGTGACACACACAGTGACAGTGACACACACACAGTGACACACACACAGAGACACACAGTGACAGTGCCAGTCACACACACACACACACACACACACACACACACACACACACACACACACACACAGTGACATTGACACACACACACACACACACAGTGAAATTGACACACACACACAGTGACATTGACACACACACACACACACACACAATAAGCCCACCTCTGTAAACACACACACACACACACACACACAATAAGCCCACCTCTGTAAACACACACACACACACACAGTGACATTGACACACACACACACACACACACACACACACACACACACACACACACACACACTGACATTGACACACACACACACACACACACACACACACACACACACAGTGACATTGACACACACACACACACACACACAGTGAAATTGACACACACACACAGTGACATTGACACACACACACACACACACACAATAAGCCCACCTCTGTAAACACACACACACACACACACACACACACAATAAGCCCACCTCTGTAAACACACACACACACACACACACACACAGTGACATTGACACACACACACACACACACACACACACACACACACACACACTGACATTGACACACACACACACACACACACACACACACACAGTGACATTGACACACACACACACAGTGACAGATACACACACAGTGACACACACACACAATAAGCCCACCTCTGCAAACACACAATAATAAGGCCTCTCCCCCCTTGGGGTGGGTAAGGTGCCTGGGAGGGGGTATGTGGGTTACCTGGGGCCCGTGGATGGGCTGCTGGAGCAGCATGGCCAGTGCAGCTGAGACTGGCAGGCCCGCGGAGCCTAAAGGGAGGGGCGGAGCCTAAGGAGCCCGGCATTACTGGAGGAGAGAAGGGAGGGAGGCGGTGCTGTAGGAAGAGGCGAGCCAAAAAAAAAAAATCTTGGCAGAGTGACAGCACGGGCAGCCAATCAGGAGAGGGGGAGTTTTTAAAAAAAAAATATATATATATATTTATTTTTATTTTTTTTAATCTTGCAGGCTTCCCGGGGGCCGGACGTTCCCCACCCCTGCTGTAGATTCAGTATTCTTTTTATCCTTAAGGATAGACAATTTCTGCTAAGACTCATGATTTAGTTCATGAGTATGGCGTATCTTGGTCTTACCCTTAATATATATATGTACAGTGTTCGACAAACATATACATTTGCACGCCCCGGGCGAGTGGATTTAACATCGTGGCGAGCTCCTATTGGCCCAAGCAACACCCGTTTGGTACTAGGTGGCGAGTAGATTTTTTTGTTTGGCGAGTAGATTTTTTGGTGATTTGTCGACCACTGCATATGTATATATAGCTATACTACACACACATATATATATATATCGTTTTTAATATATTGTGTTATGCATTTTCTGTGCGGTTTCTGTATGGGCAGGTATATGTGTGTCATAAATCTATTAATAATCTTACTAGCTAATTCATTAGCTTTTTTGTATTATTTTGATCTGTAGCTTGTTGGCACACATGTACTTTCCTGTTGTTTATAGGATGGAGGGTCTGTTTATCCTCTTGGAACCTAATTTTGATATATGTTCTGTGCGGTGGCGGTCACACATAGGTATCTTAGAGAACTTACTCATATTATTCTTTGTTTATACCTTTTTGATTGTGTTGACATCCCTTGCATTTTACATATATTTTATTTTTATATATTCTTTTTCTCTTTTTTTTCTTTTAATATTGGTCCTTCTTTGGTTCCTGAGGTGTGTAGTAGTACTGTTTTATTTTTTTTTTTTTTCATATTTAGAGTAGTTATTACTTTGTTTAATGTTTTGTTATGTCTTTTTGTACTGTTATGATTAAAGTTATGCTATTCAATATGTTTTTTTTATTTCTAGCAGCCAATCCTGGCACCCAGTGAACCTCTTCTGTTACGAGCGCGGCTCAGCTCTGAATCACTCAGTAATAATGCGACTCGGTTTCGGGATGCATGATGATGACGTCATGGGTAGCTAATTTTGGCACAAAGCTTTTTCAGATAAATAGTAAGTCACTATGTCTCTCCCTACACCTTGAGAAAGTCCTGAGGGATGAAATGCGTTTGTGTGTGGTCCTGTACTGTTGCCAAGCTGATCATTAAAGGCTAATAGATATTTTTTTCCATGTCTGGTGTTGCCCTTATTTTTCTGCGTTCATGGACGCTGTGAGCTCTGCTCCTCTTCTCTTCTATTTCTCTGGATTCTTCACCTGAGGACTGCACGCTGAAGAATCTATTTATCTGGAACTGCACCAAGACAGGTAAAGGGCTACGGCCCCTCATTTATTACCTTCTTTTGCTGGACTGTGTTATATTATACCCCAGTGGTGAATTCATGCATATTGGAGACCAAGTTTTGGGGTAGCTGTGTGGGCACCAACAGGTCCCTGTTTTTCACCCTGGGATGTTTATTCTTTTCAATATATTGCTGTTCCTGGATTCTGGATTCATCTAATGGAATTTATATTATCTGAGCTTACTGTGGTGATGCACCAATATACCACACAACCCATGGGAACATTAAGTCCTAAAGGTTTGAATGAATGCATTGGCATTAGTACAGTTGTTTAAATTTGGGGTTCCTCCATTTCCGGTTGTGGATAGGAACAGAGTTCTGGGGGTGAATGTTTTATTACATTTCCTCTGGAACTAGTTCGCAAATAGGATCTTTGGCAGGAATTTATATATACACTATATCTTCTTTAAAACCAGAGACAGAACATGAAACACAGACAGAGCTCAGTGCACATCCAGTGAAACTTATACACGGTACAGTGCCTAAATATATATGTACATTACCAGGAAGAATGATTTATAATAAATCTGTCAAAATTAGTTGCATAGTTCTAAGTCTGATTGAAGCTCTTATTAACCTGTACATTACCAGGAAAAGCACTCTGTATTAGGTTTGTCACAATCAAACTGCAAGCAAGCAAGTTCCCCTGAGAGTGGGAGATGCAATGGAGTGAGCTTTTAACCATTTAAATGTGGGAGGGGGTGAGCTTCAATTAGGTAGGAGGTTGCCACCCTCCAATCAGCTAAGACCAGCTGAACAAGAATTGTAAAACAAACAGGACATCTACAAGCTCATATTGAACCCCCAAAATAACCACAACATATATCTAAGCATATAAGTGTCACAGAGGAGTGTTACTGAGCATAGCAATATATATTTAAAACCAGGGACAGAACATGAAACACAGACAGAGCTCAGTGCACATCTAGTGAAACTTATACACGGTACAGTGCCTAAATATATATGTATAGATATCTATGAAATAAAATGGTCTTTTAGTTTAACATTTTGGCCAAAGTGTTGTAAGCCCTTGAGCCACTACACGGCAGACCACATCTCAAGGGTACCTAACACTAATAAAAATTCTTAATAACCTGTACATTACCAGGATAGATATCTATACATATATATTTAGCCACTATACCGTGTATAAGTTTCACTGGATGTGCACTGAGCTCTGTCTGTGTTTCATGTTCTATATCTGGTTTTAAATATATATTGCCATGCTCAGTAGCACTCCTCTGTGACACTTATATGCTTATATATATGTTGTGGTTATTTTGGGGGTTTAATATGAGTTTGTAGGTGTCCTGTATGTTTTTGTGACGACTCAGAAGATTCCTTCCTCTCCTTGTCCCTCTCTCCCATCTCCTGTCACCCTTTCTATTCCTTCTCACTCCTCTCCTTCACCTTCTACCTCTCTCCCCTTACCACAGCGCGTTCCCTGCAGGTCCCGCATACCCATGCGCTCCCTTAACCCTTGCCTTGATCCTCCCCGTTCTATCTCCCCCGCGATAGCTCCGTTACCTTCTCCTATGGTGACATCCGTCCCATTGCCTCCTCCTCTCGTGGTGCCCGCGGCGCGGCGTTCCGCGCGCCTGGTGACGCGTCCGGTGTGTGCGTCCCCTCAGCCCACAGAGGACGTGCGTGCATGCTCCTCCCTGCCCTTGCTGGCCATCGCGCGGGCACAGGCCTCGCGTGCGTTCCCCTCCTCTTGGCTCCGTCCTCCTCCTGCGGTCTTCCCCTGCTCCGTGCGGGCTGCGTCTGTATTACAACCTGTGCGCGCGCATCCCCAGCTTACAGGGGGCGCGCGCAAAGACGCCTCTTATCAGCTTTCCCTGTCTCCGCCTCCCAAGCTGTACAAGCCATTCCCCTGTCTGCCCCTTCTGTCTCCTCCTCTTCTCTCCCTGACCTATCTCCCACTTCTCTCTCTACTCCTCCCCTCTCTGTCATTGGTGCACCTTCCTTTATAATCCCTGTCTGTCCACCTCTTCCTCGCTCTGCATAGTTCCTGTTTCCCTGTGTGTACCTGACCTATGCTGTGCTCCCTCTGTGCTCCTGTGATTTCCAGCTCCTGTGATACTTTGGATTTCCCTGGCTTTGACCCCTGCTGACCCTGGACTACTCTGCTCTCTGGTATCCCTTGAACTCTGCTACACGTACGACTTCGCTGACCTCTGGCTTCCTAGGACCTGGCTTGCCCTCTGACGACTCTACCCTCTGGATCCCTGGACATTGGCTAACGGACACAACTATTCTTACGGACACTCCCCAAGCGTTGCAAGTATACTTTAACAACTCTTCCAACAGGCCCAGCAATGCTATACCACACTCCAGGCTTGCTCCCACTGCTGTGGGTGTGTGGTATCATACCGTTCCCACCTCAGTACTGGGGTCTAGCTTGGTCTGCGGGCATACAGGCGTGACAGTTTTACACTATATCTTCATCATATTCATAGTAATGAAATTAAAAACACATCTATTCACAGAATTAAGTAGTCACTATGTGGGATTAGTTTAAGATGTATTTATTAGATAATCTATCACTATGTAACACACTTTAAATCACAAATAAATAGATATCACTTTATTGCAATGTATTCAGTTGTGGTAAGATATTAATGTTATTTGTAACACACATTAGATTAGAAACATTGTCACAATAATTAAGTATTACATTTAATATTTAGAGATCACTATAGTACTATTAGAATTTGTTGGCATGGTAACCTATAACAGGGGGACACAAACTTTTGAAGCTACGCCCCCCCCCTGCTGGCCTCCCCTGGTCTCGCGCTCCCTCTCCTACCTACCAGCTGCATCAAATGATGCTACAGGGGCGCGTGACATCACATCACATGACCCCGCGGTGTAATTTGCCGCCACGTTGCCATGGAGACGCGTCTGAATCCCAGTCAGTGTTACTGTTGCAGAGGCCTCACGTGATCCCCGGCATTTAATTTAAATGCCTTGGGGAGGAGCGTGGGACCTCTGCAACCGCCCGCGCCCCCCCAGACAAATCTCCCGCCCCCCAGTTTGCGCACCGCTGACCTATAACATTATGTAGCTTTGTAGTTAGGTTTAAATTCTCTGGATTAGTCTAATTGGATTTCATTCATTCCAGGACTCTGACCATAATCATTGGGTTCAAATCAAGGACACTTTCCATTGAAAAATAGACAAAAGTTTGGGGTCACTGAGTACTGAGCACTCATAGTTATCACAATTTAGTCAAATATGAGTGTGTTCAGTTTCTCCGCACACTATCTATCCTTATCAAATGTTGTCTTCCTTTTCAATTTTAATATGTATTTTTCTCATGTATTGTGTTGCATTGCATAACTATGTGTTGATATTACATCATCATTCCTCTATAAATATATATATACACTGTATATATATATATATACATATATATATATATCTCATACAAGAATCTATTATTATCTAAATCGGTAACATCTGTGATCTATTATGCCATTACCAATTGGACTGTGGGACTATAAAACCTTTACGAGTGAGTTGTAGCATTATCCCCTGATGAAATCAGCCGTGTGCTGAAGAAACGCGTAGGTACTTTCTTCTCGTTGCTATTGCCGCACTATACGTCCTGACGCCGGAAGGGAAGTTGGTACGCGACCAAGACGAGACACCAGAATTACAGAGTGGAATCACAACTGCACGCCACAGATTGCCGGAGGACCGCATTGCGAGGGGCGCAGCCTACCGAGTTTCCCGGTCAACATCCAACGCGTGGAGCTGCGGAGGGACTTCCGGATTACCACGGAGCACGAGCTTGTCTCACACAATGCTTTTACCAAACGGGCGTTTGTGAGTTTGTTATTTTTATCTTGTCCAGGAAATGAAATTGTTAAACCGAATTTACACATGGAGCGGGCGCTTTCTCTTCTTTTTTTTGTTTAGATATCTATCGAGGAGGTGGTTGTTTCCACGAAGAGAGCTGCCAGGACTCCAGAGGACACCCGAAGTGGATCCTTTAATGATTTAGTTATAACATAGCTATTAGAGCTAGGTTTCTGGACTTTTATTGTGTTTAGGCAGAGTGTTTATTATTATTTTATCACAGCTACTTTTTAGTAATTGCACGGTTATTAATTCTGGCCACTAATTCTCACTACCACTATCATCTCTCTCTAGCCACCACCAAATTGCTATATCAGCTATATTAATTATTGGTTATACCAGGGGAGTACAAACTTTTGCAGCTGCGCCCCCCTGCCTTCCCTCCGCTGGTGCTCGCGCCCCCCCCCTTATCTTGATGCGGCGTCACGTGACCTGCAGTGTCTTTTGACGAGGGTGACGTCACATGACCCCGCGGCTTCATTTGACACCGCGTTGCCATGGACACGAGTGACGCCGGCAGAGTCAAGGTAAGTATAGAGTTGCAGAGGCCTCACGCGATCCCCCGGCATTTAATTTTAATGCCTCGGGGAAGTGCGCAGGGGAAGTGTGCGGGGGAAGTGCGCGGGGCCTCTGCAACTGCCAGCGCCCACCCAGAAAAATCTCCCACCCTCCTGGGGGGCGCACCCCCCAGTTTGCGCACCTATGGGTTATACCACAGATGTCAAATGCTAAATAGAATTAATATAAGGTTTAAACTAAGCGCTGTCCTATATTCTTTTATATATATATACATACATATATACATATATATATATATATACTGTAAATATTCCTGTATATTCATTTGCATGTCTTAGACAGGTCTGCAACCCTGTCTTTCACCATTATCACCCAGCAAACAGCACTTCCACTGCAGCAAGGGATTCTGGGAAATGACATGCAAATGAGCACACAGTGCCACCTTTTATCTCATGCTCACATTACATGAGCAACCCTTAGTCAATGCATGCGGCTTTAAACACAGCTTTTAAGCAAGGACTTGGGAGACGCAAAGTCAGTTAACCCACTCACAGACATGTTTCAACCTTGATGGGTATCAGCAGTGTGAGGTTGGCTGCTGACATTTGCTCAAATGAGATAAGAGTAGGTAATCACCACGACTATTAAGGTTATGGTGGGTAAAAAAAGTGACTAAAACCCTCCACAGTAAAGCATAAAGCAACTGTAAATATTCCTGTATATTCATTTGCATGTCTTAGACAGGTCTGCAACATATATATATATATATATATACACACACACACACACACGTGTGTATATATATATATATATATATATATAAAACATACTATATATATAGTATAGTGCACACTATAAAACGTTTACTATATATATAGTGCACACACATATAAAGTTTTATCCAACTTTTAATTTATTATTTGTAGAGAAAATGAACAATGTCGCCAGAAGTGCTATTTTTCCAAATGTAGCATCTCTACTAATTAGTGTAAATGATACTTCATATAAAGCAGGTTATGGGACACAGTATTATTGTAAATGACCATCATGTCTCTTATCACATCCCAGTGTATGGATATCTTCTCTTATCACAAGCTGGTAACATCTGACAGGGCTCAGAGTCTGAGCCCAGAATGTGACTTAAGGAACATTCTCATTCTAAATTTCAAATAATATTGTGTTTATTTCTGACCTGACTGCCGTGGTTACAGCTCAACCGCTCTGTGCCTGGGTTCTACTCTATGTCACCACTTTCTGCCACAACCAGCTGACGGTGGATCTGCAAGGAGTTCAACGCTCATTGGCATCAAATCTGTGGCTTGGTTGAAGTATAATTTCTCCATCTTTTTATTGGATTGTTTTTAAATAGATTTTATTTAGTTTAATAGATTATATTTCTTAGTTTAATAGATATTTATTTAGTATACTTGAATATATTTATTTGTTAAATAGATTATATTTCTTAGTTTAATAGATTATATTTATTAGTTTATTAGATTATATTTGTTAGTACAGTAGATTATATTAACTAGTATTTAAGTCTCCCCCTCAGAGCCCCATTAGAGAAATATTTTAGGATTGTGCACATATTTAACATCTTTTCGGAGTCGCTTATTTTTTAGATCCCTCGGAGCCGAAACCTAAAGGGGTTAGCTAAAAAAGTTCGAATCAAGAGGAGCCGCACAGCTTAAAGCCAGAACATTTCCAAGCGAGATGGAGACTGACTGGGTAAGATCTGATTAAAGGACAACCTTTGGGGAAGGAAAGGGTGATGGGGGAGTGTAAGAGCAAGGTGGTGTGTGGGAATGGGTCAGAGCAAGAGAACGCAAAAATGATGGGGATTTGCTGCACACCAAAAAAACAATAAGTAGTGATACTTTTAACGGTGTTCCTCAGTCCCAGGGAAGACCGGCATTTCGTTCAATGTATAGAATATGATTGATGGAAAAGGGCACACGGATTTGAATCAAGAAAGATCATTTATTGTACCACAGACTGCAACGTTTCGGCTGCTGGCCTTTCATTACTCGCTTTAGTGGGTTTAGCCACTTTACCTGAGAGAGGCCAGCAGGCCGAAATGTTGTAGTCTATGGCAGTGCAAGAGAAAACAGGTTGGGGGGGGTTCTAGCAAGGTCGCCGATCCATGGGTGAGGGGCCCCGGGGGAAACTAGTCCTGGGCCCCGGGAAAGCTGTCTGTGGCCCATACATGCTGAGTAACATGTAGAAAGGACACATGTATGTTCAGAATGAGTTAGCATGTTATTTTGTGAGGCATCATAGCAGGTAATACTGTGCACTGCAAGCTCAGTCAGTGTGAGGAAGGGTCCGATGGAGGAGTTGGATGGTCCCAGAATATCTCAAAACTGAGGGGCGCGACATTTTCTTGGGGTGGTGGGGTTCGGCGCTTACAGAGGCCCCACGCTCTTCCCCACAGCCTTTAAATTAAATGCCGGCGATCGCGCGCAAGGCCTCTGTAAGTTCCCTTTCCTTGTCTCCGGCGGCTTCTGGAGACTACAACGTGGCGTCACCTGATGTGGCGTTGCCATAGAAACGTGATATCACATGACGTCGTTCGTCAGAACGCCGGAGACAAAGTAAGGAGGGGGGGGGGAGCAGGGGAAAAGGGTGCGCAACCCTGTCTTAAAGCATTGTCCTGCATACAGATCGAAGAATGGCAATGCGAAGAGGCGCCGAGAATCAGACGGAAAAGAAGACTGAAAAGAAGACAGAAAAGAAGACGGGCGAAGCAGGTGAGGGATGAAATAGCCGTCACTGTGTAACTCTTCCAATTAACAAAACACACAGAGGTAAATGAGAATTTAAATCCTCATAGAGATATATTAGTATTTTATCTGGTAGTGTTAGGACTCGCGAACAGGTGTCTGCCTTGCCGTGGCTCGCAAGCTTACAACGCTTTGGCCAAAGGGTTAAACTAAATGACCCTATTTCAAGAGAATATATAAGTATTTTACTGTGTATTTTTGTCATATTGGATGTAGCATTGGATTTCTCTGTCCTAACGCTTCCAATTACCTGCAACGTCATGCAGGGAAATAGCAACGCTTGTTTTTAATGCGTTAAGCGCCAAGGGGGAATTCAACTGCTGAGAGGTTAAGGGAGTTACTAACCCAAACTCAGCGACGTTTCTGTGTCTCTGTGATAACTCCCCCAGGACATGCCTGAAAACCAGAGGTAACTCAGAGCATTTTTTCCTGGTAAAATATTTGATAAATAGAAACATGATCTCGGAGACTGTGAGACACCGCCCTCCCCCCCTCCCCCCCTCCATCCTCTCCCCCTCCCCCCCTCCCTTCCCTTCTACACTTGGCGTCCCAAACCCCACCATAACCAATACATAAATAACCACAAACACGAGGTCTGGCGGTGCGAGGCCGCGGCTTTTTATTAAAACAGCAATTAACCTAAAAAGTGCCACCCCCTGCCAGAGTGCTCGCTCATTGGGTAAAGGCCAAAGGCCCCCGATCCAGTGGCCCGTAACTGCCCCCTAGCCGGGCCCCGCCCCGGCCGTCTGGCGAGAATTGGCCCAAGGAACGCACGTGTAAATGAGCCGCGCCTACTCGCCGCTCCCAGCCTCCTTTTATTTTATTTCTGTTATTCATTTTCATTGTTTATTTATTCTTTTTTTATTTTAAACACGTACAACCAACATATTTACCAGAATTCACAATAAAGGGCAGGGTGGGCGGGAAGCTCATGGCAGGGCGCAGACTGACCCCGCGCCCCCGCCTCTGTCTAATTCTAACCTCCCTGGCCCTTCCCCCTGCCATGTCACCCTCACTGCCAGAGGGGGGGAGGAGCAGGGGACACAGTCCACACTCACAGGTAAGGGAGAGCCAAGTCCCTCTGGTCACAGCGCCCGGTCACCGAGGGCTCAAGGCTACTTTTCTGGGTTATTTTGTAGCGAGCTACAGTGGGGATTATTTAGGGGTCTCCCCAGACACAGAGAGAACATTTAGGGGTCTCCCCAGACACAGAGAGAACATTTAGGGGTCTCCCCAGACACAGAGAGAACATTTAGGGGTCTCCCCAGACACAGAGAGAACATTTAGGGGTCTCCCCAGACACAGACAGAACATTTAGGGGTCTCCCCAGACACAGAGAGAACATTTAGGGGTCTCCCCAGACACAAAGAGAGAACATTTAGGGGTCTCCCCAGACACAGAGAGAACATTTATGGGTCTCCCCAGACACAGAGAGAACATTTAGGGCTCTCCCCAGACACAGACAGAACATTTAGGGGTCTCCCCAGACACAAAGAGAGAACATTTAGGGGTCTCCCCAGACACAAAGAGAGAACATTTAGGGGTCTCCCCAGACACAGAGAGAACATTTATGGGTCTCCCCAGACACAGAGAGAATATTTTGGGGTCTCCCCAGACACAGAGAGAACATTTAGGGCTCTCCCCAGACACAGAGAGAACATTTAGGGCTCTCCCCAGACACAGAGAGAGCATTTAGGGCTCTCCCCAGACACAGAGAACCCCACACACTTAGATCCCAAAACCCCAGCCTTTCCCAAACTGCAGGCGGAGGGGTCAGGATTCCAGGTGTTTAAATAAAACGTTGTTACCCGGAGCGTGTCTGGCTTTTATTGGAACTTGTCCTGATTCTGTCACCAATACAGGTTATCTATATCATCACTTCTCTGTGTGTATCCGACTGTCTCTTTTCTTATTAACCCTGAGTATGTCTGTCACTTGTTATACTAGATCTGTCACATTTCATGTTCCTTTTGAGTGTATCTTGTGTCTCTTCATGTCTCGCTGTATCTCTGTGTCTGCTAAGACTCTCACTGCTACAGTGCTAGAGTCCTAAAAAAGGTGTGTTGGTAGGTGTGTGTGTATAGGTGGGTGTGTGTGTGTAGGTAGGGGTGTGTGTGTAGGTAGGGGTGTGTGTGTGTAGGTAGGGGTGTGTGTGTGTAGGTAGGGGTGTGTGTGTAGGTAGGGGTGTGTGTGTGTAGGTAGGGGTGTGTGTGTGTAAGTAGGGGTGTGTGTGTAGGTAGGGGTGTGTGTGTAGGTAGGGGTGTGTGTGTAGGTAGGGGTGTGTGTGTGTAAGTAGGGGTGTGTGTGATAGAGCAAGAGAGTGCGAGAGAGAGAGTGAGAGAGATAGCGGCACAACGTTTCGGTCCTATATATATACACACACCTATACACACACACGTTCCTGCTCCTAAAAAACTGCAGGAACGGAGTACCAACAGGTTCCTGCTCCTAAAATACAAATGCACAATCAGTCATATTCACACACACTAGTTATACGAAATCGATTGTAACGGCGCTAACTTGTGAACATGCCCTAAAGTAATATATATAACAATAACCTAATGTATAACAGAAATAAATATCTTAGAGTGAATAATTGACGTGAACTGTGATCAATTAGTAAATATAGTGAAAAATCTGCCACCCAGTGTGAAAGTGCTAATAGAAAAGCTACTCAAAACCCTTGTACAGACTGTTCTCTTAGTCTGTTCGGTTCCAGAATTCTTCAAAGATTCAGGGGAGCGCCAGCGTTCACGTCGTCATTATGTAAAGGAATAATAAAAGCGACATAGTATGGTACAATTTCAACCCGGTGTAACTTTCTTTAAGGTGAAAAGATAATCCACTCACACTTTTCTTCTTATTAAAAAGGCATTACAGAGACACTCCTCTCTCTGAACTGAGCAACAGATCAGGATATCCACGGACACAGACCTCTTTCTCTTCCTCTCAGGCGTAATCCGTATACCCCAGGAATAACAAGAGAAACCAAATAGCGCAATACGTCTCAAATTGTATTAGAGATCATCACAAGTAAAACATATGGATGTGCACTCACATGAGGTATAAAAACGCAGTCATGGTACGAAATCCCCATATAAGGTACAAACAATTCACCCAATTCACCCAATTCACCCAATTCACTCAGTGTGAATTGTTTGTACCTTATATGGGGATTTCGTACCATGACTGCGTTTTTATACCTCATGTGAGTGCACATCCATATGTTTTACTTGTGATGATGAGGAAGAGAAAGAGGTCTGTGTCCGTGGATATCCTGATCTGTTGCTCAGTTCAGAGAGAGGAGTATCTCTGTAATGCCTTTTTAATAAGAAGAAAAGTGTGAGTGGATTATCTTATCACCTTAAAGAAAGTTACACCGGGTTGAAATTGTACCATACTATGTCGCTTTTATTATTCCTTTACATAATGACGACGTGAACGCTGGCGCTCCCCTGAATCTTTGAAGAAATATTCACACACACACCCACTAAAATACACACACATTGATACTCTTGTAGAAGCACAGACACACGCTACAATATATATGTCGGTGGCCCTGGTCACGTGGGAACGGGCCTTGAAGGAGTCTATCACTCCGAAGCATTGCTAACATTGCGAAGCAACGTTGGGTTGTGAAGATTGTTACTGTTTGAATACTGTGGACAATTGGTTTAACCGTCAAATACAGCACCAGGACATGTCTAGGAGTGAGGAATACATGTGATTACATTACTATCCTCTGTATCACAGGCATGGGCGGAGGAGCACAGTGACGAGGAGCTAGACGCAAGAATCAAAGTTTCACGGGTAAATGGGAATGGCGGAGCTGTGAACCTGCCGCACACACGGTGCTATTAGTGTCCTGTACAACAGCTATTTATGGAAAAGTCTGTAACACTTTACAGTGTAATAATACAGAACCTGCTGGAGATGTTTTAATGAAGGTTAGTGGGTCCCTGTTTCCTCGGCTCTCATGGGATGGGAGCGTTCCCCAAATCTGAGGTTTGTGCCCCTATTACATGGGGGGGGGGAGAAATACATAGAAACAAAAATAAGGAGGGACAGAGATAAATAAAAGAGATAAGATTAAAGGTTAGAGAGAGACTGACAGGAGAGAGAAAGGAAAGGCAGAGAGTAGGGAGACTTCTCATCCAAGGTGATAAAACAGCTGTGACACATGGACACCTTCTCTGGGAAACTTTCCACTACCCATGTGACATTACACCTCCACTGTAGGGCGTACTGCGTCTGGGGAGGGGGTGTGTAAAGGATTCTGGGGAGGGGAGTATAATGGAGTTCTGGGCCTGGGGAGGGGTGTATAATGGGGGCCTGGGGAGGGGTGTATAATGGGGTACTGGGCCTGGGGAGGTGAGTATAATGGGGTACTGGGCCTGGGCAGGGGCATATAACCGAGTACTGGGCCTGGGCTGGGGCATATAACCGAGTACTGGGCCTGGGTAGGTGGGTATAACTGGGTACTGGGGAGGGGGGTATAAGTAGGGTTGCCAGGTGTCCGGTATTGAACTAGACTGTCCTGTATTTGGACACTCTGTCCAGTAAAGAATGAGAGGTACTGTAATACTGGACATGTATGTGTCTGGTATTACCTCCCTGGACATAGTGACCTGACGCACCTTTCACCATTGAGTCCAGTATTTTTGGAGATGCCACCTGGCACCCCTAGGTATAAGTGGCACAGGAGCTCTTGCGATACAGAGTATCACTGTCCCTGGTTACAAACACTTCATGTCTCCTGCAGTTCCGGAGAAACACGATGGTGGTGCCCTTTGGGCTACAGGACGACGAGGTGGGCTACGAGGCGGGCTACGAGGTGGGCTACGAGGCGGACTACGAGGTGGACGAGGTGGGCTACGAGGCGGACGACGAGGCGGGCTTCAAGGAGGACGAAGTGGACGACAAGTGGGGTGACGAGGCGGGCTTCAAGGAGGACGAAGTGGACGACAAGTGGGGTGACGAGGCGGGCTTCAAGGAGGACGAAGTGGACGACAAGTGGGGTGACGAGGCGGGCTTCAAGGAGGACGAAGTGGACGACAAGTGGGGTGACGAAGCGAGCTTCAAGGAGGACGAAGTGGACGACAAGTGGGAAGACGAGGTGGAATACGAGAGGTGTGGAGGGACGTGCTGCTTCCCCTTTCTCAGGCGGGGGAGGAGATCCAGGGTGCAAGTACCAGAGGGGTCAGGGCGTGGAAACAGGGGTATTCTTGGGGCCCTGAGAAGATGGTTTGACCGCAGGAGAGGCAGATAAGAGCAGGAAGGCTGCGGGACGGGCAGGTACTAGAGGGAGATAGGGATATTGGGCGTGAGGGGCGGGTACAAGAGGGAGATAGGGATATTGGGCGTGAGGGGCGGGTACTAGAGGGAGATAGGGATATTGGGCGTGAGGGGCGGGTACTAGAGGGAGATAGGGATATTGGGCGTGAGGGGCGGGTACTAGAGGGAGATAGGGATATTGGGCGTGATGGGCGGGTACTAGAGGGAGATAGGGATATTGGGCGTGGGAGGGTGAGAGAACCAGGAGCAGGGCCGGTACACGGGTAAAATGCGCCCGAGGCGAAACTTTATATTTGCGCCCCAGTTGTATAATAAATAATAGGATAAATAAAATAATAAACAGTGGCGTAGCTATCGGGGCTGCAGGGGGCGCCACCGCACCCAGCGCGACGCAAAATACAAATAAAAGGGCTCCAAAATACTGGATAAAAAAAAAGAAAAATAATTAAAAAAAAAAAGATAAATAAATTTAAAAAAATAATAAGAGGAAAAAATAATAATGATTATTAATGCGCCCCTAGGACCTCTGCGCGCTAGGCGACCGCCTAATGGACGGCCGGCCCTGCGAGATATGCGGGAGGAAAAGGGGTGAATGGGATAGATATGCAGGGGGATGGGGGAGCAGGTGAGTTATACACAGGGGCACAAGGGCCCCATCACCCGCCTCTCTATATACTGAGTGTGCCCCTGTGTATAACAACGCTGATCTGTGCTGCTCCATCTGATCTCACTGCGCAGTGATCCAGGGACCCTCCGATCGCCATTTAATGGGGTCAGGAAGGAATTTTTTTCCCCCATTGCACAGCAGGGGTTATGTTTCGCCTTCCTCTGGATCACAGCAACAAACTGCCCTTTGTGCATGAATCATCAGTGAGATCTTTATACACCCTGCATTGGTCTTCACCCCTTTGCTGCCGGAGGGGCCTGCAGTGCATTGCTCTGCGTGTTACTATATCGCTCTGCAATGTGCTGCAGACCCCTACCAGCAGAGAGATTCATTATTTCAATAAAATACTCTCTTTAATCCAACCTATGTGTAGTGTCTTTTCTATCCGTTGTATCTATTGCCAACAGCTCAGTGATTCTCACCCAGGACGCTGCACTAGTGTCACGCTGCCAAGCCCGGGTGTGAAGGAGGTTTATAGGGTCACATATACACTTCTGCTAACACACAAGTGCAAACAGGAAGCCCCTCTGGTCTGTCATATCTTTTATTACACAAAACGGTATCTAAAAAGGTAAAAAGAACATACATGGGATTCTGCTACAAATATCTCTAATTGCAAACCAATTAACAAATCATTTAGATTGGAGTCGAGTCAAAATTGAAGAGGAGTCAAATATAGGGTAATGGCATACAAATATCCCCAGAAAAGTAGGCTGAACATACTCCTTAGTCCAGGGGTGCACAAACTTTTTAACCTGCGCCCCCTCCTGACTGCTTACCTCCCGGCTCGCACCCCCCTCCTCCTCGGCTCCGGCGTCAAATGACGTCACGGTGCCATGTGACATCACGTTGCCATGGCAACACGACGTCACGTGACCCCACGGCATCATCTGATGCCGGTTGCCATGGCAACGCGTCACCAAAGGTCAGGTAGGAGAAGCTGCAGAGGCATCGCGCAGACGGCATTTCATTTAAATGCCTTGGGGGAGAGAGCGGGACCTCTGTAGCCACCACGCCCCCCCTGAAAATCCTCCGGCCCCACTTTGCACACCCTGCCTTAGTCCATATGCATAAAAGGGTGAGCGGAACTGTACGTTCTAATTGTTAAAAACAAAAATAATTACATTTTAATAGTAAAGGAGAACGCTGAAAAACGTGATAATTATATACAGTGATAACAAAATGTCATTAAAATCCCCAGAGCTGAGAAGGCTGGTCGGGAAAATGCAGGGTAGGAGCCGGAGGCCTCAATATAAATACCCCTAGCAAGCAGATTGCTGTATGAGCCACGGGAGGCCATCGGCATTAGGCAAGGTGTATGCAGCGGCTGGGAACAATAATGTCCCTATAATTATCTGTTTAAGGGCCAGATGGAGTATCTATGGGGTAGGAGTGATTGACCCATACAGGTACACCCAAATAGATATATGCACAGTCAGTAGTATATGCTGGTAAATATACAGAGCATCAGAATGCACTGAAAGGCACAATAACCATGGAAGGTATATACAGTATAAACACAGCCCCAATACAGCCGTGTCTCCCAGTGGCTCTAAACTTCCAATCTCTGTCTCGCTCGTGAGCGTCACCGGCGTGACGTCACTACACCCCAACGCGCGTTTTGCGTGACGAGTCACGCTTCTTCCGGGGGGAGGAGTCACGTATAGCTGCTTCAGTGTATCAGATATACCCTGTAGCATGGGTGGAGCTAGAGAAGTCAGCCAATAGAAAGGTGTCCGGCGGAATAGAAGTCGTCACGGACACCCAAAGGTAAACAAGGTTTGGAGGGCACTGTCATATATGGTCAGTATATAAAGGAGTATAGTAACCTGTCAGGGGAGTGATCCAGAGCTTCCCTTATACTGTAGCTCAAATACCGCCGGGAGGCACCAAAATCAAAAGAGAAGAGACCAGCAGACATAGGTCTCTGGTGTTACATGGATATAGGCACGCGTTCATTAGGAGGCAGCAAAGGCAAACTATCAAAGAGTATCTCTCTCTCATGAATAGTTGCATGCCCTCTATCGTTGGCCAGGATGAATATGCACCAAGATGTAGAGGGGCCAGAAATATAGGTGGCTACCTAGATGGCTGATGTTACAATAATGACTGGTCATAAATAGCCACATGCAGCCCCACAGCTAACTTTCAGATAAAATATATTATAAATGTTGGCGAAGAGAGCTCGATTTTGTGCGGCGACTGCAGAAGAGGAGAAGGGTGACAGAAGGGTAGCAGAGTCGGATGGGGGCGAAACAGACTAGTGGGAAGAGTTGGAGTGATGTAGGTTTACATGACAGAGACCAGCCAAATTCATGATCGTCACTTATTTTTGAGTAAACACATACCTATACTTAAGGGGGCATCGCAATCATTTACAGTTAAACAAATTAAAACGATACACAGTACAATTGTTTTGTTAGACAGGAAAAGCGAGAAGGAAGAGGTAAGTCTTACTCTGAGCCCCAAACAGTGGTAAAGTAGATATACACCAGAGTTCCAGACCTCTGAAGCTGCACACATGAAGCCTCACCCACCCATCATAGGGTGCAGTACCCTTGGCACGGAGAGGCGGAACCCCCTGAGAACCTGAGAAGACCCAGTATCCCTCCGGGGCTTCAAAAGAGACAGCAGATAGGCAGGCCCTGACCTTGCAAGGTTTTAAAGGCCCTTACGGCCAACATGAAGCGAACCCGGTTGACCAGTGGAAGCCGGTACAGATCACGTAAGGGGAGAGTGATATGCTCAAAGCGAGACATTCTGCTGAAACTGTAGGTGATGCAGGTTTACATTACGATGAACACCCACAGATCAATCTTAATGACCCGGAGACTTAATGTGACTATGTATTTGTAGCGCACAGAGTGTAACTGAAAGAAATCACACAAGATCCCTTTCACAGCTGCACTCACTCTGTGCCCAGGACAAGCTTGAAAACGAGAGGTAACTCTTTATGTATTACTTCCTGGTAAAACATTTTATACATAAATAAACTTGGACAGCCATGAATGACAACGTTAGGTAGAAGATAGGAGGATTTTGAGTTGAGCAACAGAGATGCAATATTGTCTGTATACACACACACACAATATATAGCTACTGTATATTCTAGCACCTAAATAGTGAACACAGAATTAGAGTGTGTGGCTATACGTGTGTCTAAGTCTGGAGTGAGGAAGCGCCCAGAATAGGGGGCTACAATAAGCTCCTAAACGTCAGTATTACCCAAGCTGCTCTTGGAATAGCACGGCTGTAAAATACTAGCCTAATGTGCTACTGGAAGGAATTGCACCCAAGAGTGATGAAGGGTGGAGCCCAATGCACCTAGGGGGGCCCGATATCATTCGATTCATTCCTACAATAAAATCACTACATGAGTTGACCCCACGGGATGCTGGTGGGTTTTCAGATAGGACAGGAAGGATAAGTCCAAAAGTGAATGACCTCCCTCTCCGGACACTCACCTGGTCCTATATGAGGCTCGGCTTCCTGCAGTACTACCTGCCCTGTTCCTGTGATGTGAGGGGAATAGGGACTTGTGCAAGGAATCCTGGGCCTGCAGGAGTACAGGGGAAAGCTATGATACTCTGAGCCCAAGAACTTACAATCTACTGAGTTGTCATCTCAAAGACTACTGAAGGACAAGAAAAATCTATAATACTTTAATAAAACTAGTGTACAATCTACTTCGAGACTATAATCCTCGGGGCCTGCAGAAAAACTCTAACCCAAAGAGGGTACAATCTACTTCTGACAATGACTCCCTCCCCCTGCAGTCACATTGCAGACGTACCTTCTGTGTGATGACATGAGGCTTCCTGCAGTACTGGCCGTCCTGTCCTGGGGATGACAAGGAACAGGATCTGTATCGTAGGGAGGAATAACACTGGTTATCATTGGGGTTGTCTCTGTAATAAAGGTGTAATCCCCCAGAATCAATGATCTAAACACATCATATGGGAGAGCAGCCAATTACATGTACGTCCCAAAATGTATCCCAAATTATCTCCATGTCTGACCAAGTGATATTGTCCATCTCAACTTCTGTTATATTGCTGGCTAGATCTCTTGAGATGAGTATATACTGTAGTCCAATTTGAGTGTATTGGCCGTGAGGGGCCACGTAGTAAGAATAGCCTCTAGACGTAGGTTCATCATTCTCCAAAAGTCTATCAGGGCATTGTCAATGAAATTATTTTTCAGGACCTTGGAGTTTTTTACCTCTGTGTGGTGTTCTTTGCGGAGGGTTCTTGTCCTACAGTGGCGGCCGCCTTTAATCTCCTGCGGCCGTTTCCCCATGCAGCATGTTTTCAGACGTTTTCGGCGCCGCGGGCGCTTTCAATGTTAAGCGTCATTAGTGCTGTCTGGGAAATGCGGCTGACGCGCGGCCAAATCCGTGAGAAACGGAAAACATCCCCGAATTTTTTCGGAGATGTAGAGGGTTAAAAGGGGCCACGGCTGTATCTCTAGTATTATCTAGTATGGGTTTAATCCCCACCAATTATCAAATGACCTTTCCTGTATTGCGTGATGGTGTGAAAAACGTCATTCAAATATTTGTCCTGGTTCTCATTTGGAGCATATAAGCTAACTATAGTCAGAACTTCCATGCCTATTTTACCTGTGACGATAACTATTCTGCCTGATTTGTCTCTGTTTAGCTGTAATGTATCAACGAGTTGTTGTGAACAAAACAGGCACTCCTGCTTTTTTGTTTTGCGCTGGTGAATGAAAAAAGTAGGAGAAAGATTTGTCCTTCAATCATGTTACATCCTCTCTATTTAAGTGTGTTTCTTGTATTATAAAGATGTCTCCTTGCCTAGACTTAAAGTTTCTCATCATTCTCCTTTTTGTAGCCGAATTCAGCTCTTTCACATTCAGTGACACAATTTTGAGGCTGCTAACCATTAATTTGTCTGGGGTCTTTTTTGAACTAATTCTCGTGTTTTTATCTCGTTAGTCTTGTTGGTCTCCCGCAGCTTCGTGGGTGGAAAAAGTTGGTGTCGCCTCGCTCACTGGGTTTAGAACAGTGGGAATGGGTAGACGGGTAAAAATGAAAATAATAAAGAGAAAAAAAAGAAGGGTTTTATCTTGGGTTGAAGCTCATGTTCATCTCGGGCCTGTGACTCTGCTTGTGGGGTAATTGTGGTATGCAGAGTCTAATATATGTATATATATTATGTATATGTTCGGGGTGCACTGTGGTACCCGAGATCATTTGTCTGTACATCGCACGATCTTGTCACTACATTCCCAGCGTGTGCCATTTACGTCGTACGTCTTACATCCTGAAAAAATGTCCTTATCCTGTGACTACTATATAAAAACATTGAGTTAACTTGAGCATCTTAAACATATTATACCTGTTTTTTTTTATATATATATAAAAGGTAAGTAATACTTTGGTTTTAACTTGCATTCTATAAAAAAAACAAACTCTGTCTTGTACCATTCTTTATTTTTATGGGACTTGAGTCTCCACCTGGAAGTTTTACAAAAGCCATAGGATTTTTGTAGAGCGCTCTTACTCCCTCAAGGAAGGGACCCCTGAACCCGAATGTAATCATGGTTTGGTCCAGGTTTTGGTCCCACCTTATCCTGTCGAATGCTTTTTCAGCATCCAAACACAAAAGGAATGCTTTTGCACCCACCAGGTGCACGTGGTCGACAATGTTGATTATTTTACGGGTGTTATCTGAGGCTTGTCTGCCTGAGACAAATCCCACCTGGTCTTTGTGCATCAAGCTCGGTAGAATCGGATTAAGCCTGTTCGCTAGAATTTTACTATAAATTTTTAGGTCCGAATTTAGAAGAGAGATAGGCCTATAGCTGCCCCATTGAAGCGGATCTCTTCCCTCTTTTAATATTATTGCCAGGTTGGCCGAGGACATGGACGAGGGAACATCCTCTCCTCCCATAAAGGAATCAAAAACCTCTAGTAGGTGCGGAGCCAGCACTGCCTTAAATTTCTTATAATATTGATTTGAAAAAACGTCCGGTCCCGGGGTCGTATTTGTTTTTAGTTGTTTTATTACTTCAAATAGTTCGGTAGTTGTTATTTTCTCATTTAGTTTACGGACGGTTTCTTCCCACTTTCCCCACTCCTTTTCGCGCTATCGATTGAACCTCTGGCGGCAACAATTAGACGAGACCGGGATATAAAAGGGGTTGTCATTGGGGAAAGAGAACACAAAATCTCCCTGTTCGCTGATGATATCTTGTCGCTGGTCTCCCCCATGACAACCTTACCCAATCTCCAGTCCCAATTAGAAAAATTTGGTTGGATCTCGGGGTACAAAACCAACAGCGATAAATCAGAAGCCCTGAACCTATCCCTTTTAGCCCACGAAGCAAAACTCTTACAAACAAACTTTAGCTATAAGTGGAGCTCCACGAAGATAAAATACTTGGGGGTCAAAATAACCAACTCCAACTCAGCACTATTTGATTGTAACTCCCCCCCACCCCTATTTGCTGAACTTAAAAAAGACCTCCAGAGATGGAACAAATATCATATTTCGTGGCTCGGTAGTGTGGCGTCTGTTAAGATGAACATCCTGCCCAGACTTCTATATTTCTTCCAGACTCTCCCAGTCTGCATATCGTTGGCAGACCTCAAAGACATCCAAAATAGAATCTTCCAATTTATATGGAGAGAGAAAAGACCACGAGTGGGCAGATCGGTAATGTTGGCGCCAAAGGAGTGTGGAGGCCTGGATGTACCAGATATAATCAAGTACTACCATGCGGCCCACCTAAAACAAGCAGTGACATGGAATAATAATCCAGCGTCTAGTTGCTGGTTGGAAATTGAGGCCTCCTAAGTCTCTCCCCTCTCACACAGGGCAATCCTTTGGTCTAGAGGGGGCGGAGAGATAATAACGGGCGGGACGGGCCTGGGAGCCATAAGATGCATGTGGAAGATATGGTCTAAAAGTAAAGATAGACATGGTCTGACATCCTCCCTCTCCATACTGACTCCAATTTTTGATAACCCGGATTTTCCCCCGGGCTGCGACCCTAGGGATTTCAAACTATTCAAAGAGTCTAATCTAAAAACAGCTTCATATCTTTTGAACAACTGGCATACTTTATTGCATCGGAAATGGCGACTGCCCAGCAGAGGAGCACCATGTGCGATTACAGCAGAAGTGAAAAGACACAGAACTCGCTAAGAGCAGCGTCCACACATCGGGGTCATCTCTCCACCTTTACTATACACACTTGCACAGCCGATTCTGTATATCTTAATTCTAATACAGACCCAGACTTCCCAGCAGTCCTGATGTTGCAGGGACACTTTCATTTCTTAATGTCCCTGTAAAATGCAGTTAAGGGCCGTGACTCCCAGACAGGCAGAAAGCTGCAGTGATACCCAGGGGGAGGTGGAGAGACCTCTGATCGCTTCCTCCTCTCCTGCAGCATCTCCTCCAGTGTATCATCCCGTACAGGAGCCACAGCTTGGGGGGGAAAGGACCCATCCTATAATGCAGAGGAAGGATAGCAGTGCCTGTCCTACCCCTCTTCGTCACATAGGATTAGGGCTATGTTATTGAGTGAGGGGTTGTATGCTTGTATTAGTAGGGACAGGTAAGGCCGGAGCCAGGGGGGTTTCTCCTGCCTCTGTCCTCCCTGTCTCTTGACCCTTCCTGTAGCCGGACATACAGGATATTGGGAAGAGAAGGGGAAATAAAACTAAGAGGTGCCGAGAGGAGAAGGCCGTGTCATATCTATTCTTATTAAAGTTATATCACGTTTTGTGCCTTGATCATTCATTTAATTAACACAAAGAAAATATGAAACAGAGGCAGTTCCAGGTGCAAACTGTCATATATTCCCTTTATAATAACGCACAAAGCAGCTCCTCCCCTAACTAGGGTGGCCAGATTTTGAAAATGAAAAACCGGGACACAAAAAAAATTATTAATACAACAAATGACATTGCTAAAAATGAATATTATAATGATATTTATCTAATAGTGTCACCATTGATGCTGTATTATTCATTTTACCTCTTCCCATTCTCTCTCTACATTCTCCCCCAGCAGGGCCGCCAACAGAAATCATGCCTCCCCCACCCCCAAAAAAAAAATCTACTCGCCCAACCAAATAGAATAAATTCCTAGTAAGAACTAATAACAGGATTCGTTTTTTACATAACAGTTAATTTATTGTATAACACTTATACTGTACTACAATTAGTCCTTGTAACATAGTTGTGTGTGTGTGTGTGTGTGTGCGTGCGTGCGTGCGCCAGATGACCTCACTAATCGGGAAAAAAAGTCAGATGTGGATAACTTCTGAACCCATTAACCAGTGTCAGGATGCCCTCTCTTCACAATTTCTAAAGCAGCAATCCCGCCTGGGATCTTACCTGATCCGCAGTCCCTCAAGTTACTATACTGGAGGGGAGGTGTTCCCCACCTGTCTTCTGAGGTCTCACGTGTGAAACTTGAGAGTCAAATCTGGAAGAAAGCAGTATAAGTTATTTCGGTGTAGGTATACGGCAGTTGAGATAAGACAGAGAAAGTGAGTGACAGAGAGAACGTGAGAGTAGAGAGTGAGAGACAGAGTAGAGAGTGAGAGAGAGGGACAGAGAGAGAGAGGGACAGAGAGACAGGGAGAGAGAGAGAGGGACAGAGAGAGGGTGGGGGGGACAGAGAGTAAGAGAGAGACAGAGAGGGACATAGAGAGATAAAGGGACAAAGAGAGAGAGAGAGGGACAGAGAGAGAGAGAGAGGGACAGAGAGAGCAAGAGAGGGACAGAGAGAGAGAGAGAGACAGAGAGAGAGAGATGGACAGAGGCAGACAGAGAGAGAGAGAGGGACAGAGAGGGGGGGAGAGAGAGACAGAGAGGAAGAGGGAGACAGAGAGAGAGGGGGACAGAGAGAGAGAGAGGGACAGAGAGAGAGAGAGAGAGAGGGACAGAGAGAGATGGAGGGAATGAAGGACAGAGAGAGAGAGAGAGAGAGGGACAGAGAGAGAGAGGGACAGAGAGAGATGGAGGGAGAGAGGGACAGAGAGAGAGAGAGAGGGACAGAGAGAGAGAGGGACAGAGAGAGAGAGAGGGACACAGAGAGAGAGAGAGGGACAGAGAGAGAGAGGGGCAGAGAGAGAGAGAGACAGACAGAGAGAGAGAGGGACAGAGAGAGGTACGGAGAGAGAGAGAGGGACAGAGAGATAGAGAGGGACAGTGAGAGAGAGAGGGGGACAGAGAGAGAGAGAGGGGAACACAGAGAGAGAGAGAGAGAGAGAGAGAGAGATGGACAGAGACAGACAGAGAGAGAGAGAGAGAGAGAGAGAGAGAGGGGGGGAAGAGAGAGCGGGACAGAGAGAGAGAGAGATAGGGACAGAGAGAGAGAGATGAAAATATTCAACAGCATCATCACACCCATCCTTCTGTATGGCAGCGAGGTGTGGGGCCCTGTAACATTCCCAGACTCCAAAAAATGGGATACCAGCCCAACAGAAATACTGCATCTGGAATTCTGCAAACACCTTCTCCAAGTACACAGGAATACATCAAACAATGCATGTCGGGCTGAGCTGGGCCGCTTTCCTCTACTGCTCACTGTACAGAAGAGAGCACTGACATTCTGGGCTCACCTAAACAAGAGCCATCCACAGTCTTACTGCTACAGAGCAATGCAAAGCCAGGACCTCCTCACTAAACCCTGTGCCATCAAACAACTTGTCCTCTCACTCCAAGGACAAAACCCCACACAGATCAACAACCTGCCGAAAAAAGAAATCAATTCACTCTCCAACGAAATGAAGAAGCAGAATGTGACAATGTGGGAAAATGATATCCAACGCTCAAAGAAGCTGGAAACCTACCAAAGCCTAAAGAGAGAATACCCTCTGGCACCCTACCTACTGAAGGTAAAAGACCCAAAACAGAGACAGACCCTGGGCCAGTACAGAATAAGTGCCCACAGCCTAGAAATAGAAACAGGCAGACACAGACAGAACTGGAAGCCCCGGGAGATGAGACTGTGCCAGCGATGTGAGCTAGGAGAGGTGTGTGAGAGACACAGGCAGACACAGACAGAACTGGAAGCCCCAGGAGATGAGACTGTGCCAGCGATGTGAGCTAGGAGAGGTAGAAGATGAAACTCACTTCCTGTTGCGTTGCACACAATACTCTGAAGTGAGGAGTGCCCACCTAGAGAAACTCACTGCTGTTATCCAGAACTTTAATAATACAGAGGAGAACCAAAAAATAGCGATCCTCCTGGGAGAAGATGAAACCCCCGCAGAACTGGCTGCACACTATATCAGCACCTGCCACAAGCTGAGAGACGTCCACTAACCCCCACATCCCTGTGGGAAACTGTTACCCATATACCCTGCAATCATTATACCCTACACTCTAGTATTCGTGTAATTATTATCCCCCACCCCCTATTATTCACGCTTTGGCAATACTGAAATGACCTTTCGTCATGCCAATAAAGCTGGTTTGATTTGATTTGAGAGAGAGACACACAGAGGGAGAGAGAGATAGATAGATAGAGAGAGAGAGAGAGAGAGAGAGAGAGAGAGAGAGAGAGAGAGAGAGAGAGAGAGAGAGAGAGAGAGAGAGAGAGAGAGAGAGAGAGAGATGGACACAGAGAGAGAGAGAGATGGACAGAGCGAGAGAGAGGGACAGAGAGAAAGAGGGACAGAGAGAGAGAGGGACAGAGAGAGAGATAGGGGGACAGAGAGAGAGAGACAGAGAGAGGGACAGAGAGAGAGGGGCAGAGAGAGAGAGAGGGGGGGTAGAGAGAAAGAGAGAGAGAGGGGAGACAGAGAGAGAGGGACAGAGAGAGAGAGGGGAGAGAGAGAGGGACAGAGAGAGGGACAGAGAGAGAGAGAGGGATATCTATAGAGAGAGAGACAGAGAGAGAGTAGAGAGTGAGAGACCGAGAGAGAGACAGAGAGAGAGAGAGGGACAGAGAGAGAGGGACAGAGAGAGAGAGAGAGAGAGAGAGAGAGAGAGAGAGAGAGAGAGAGAGAGAGAGAGAGGAGAGAGAGAGAGAGAGAGAGAGAGAGAGAAAGAGAGAGTAGAGAGTGAGAGACAGAGAGAAGAGAGAGGGACAGAGAGACAGGTACAGAGAGAGAGGGACAAAGAGAGAGAGAAAGAGAGAGGAGGGGGGGACAGAGAGAAGGAGAGAGAGGGGGGGCAGAGAGGGACAGTGAGAGAAAGAGAGAGAGAGAGAGACACAGGGGGGACACAGAGAGAGAAAGGGACAGAGAGAGAGAGACAGAGAGAGAGAGTAGAGAGATAGAGAGAGAGAGAGAGAGAGAGAGAGAGAGAGAGAGAGAGAGAGAGAGAGAGAGAGAGAGAGAGAGAGTAGAGAGTGAGAGACAGAGAGTAGAGAGATAGGGACAGAGAGAGAGGTGGGGACAGAGAGAGGGAGAGACAGAGAGAGGGGGCAGAGAGAGAGAGGGACAGAGAGAGAGGGACAGTGAGAGAGAGGGACAGTGAGAGAGAGGGACAGTGAGAGAGAGGGACAGTGAGAGAGAGAGACAGAGAGAGAAAGAGAGGAACAGAGAGAGAGGGATAGAGAGAGACAGAGAGAGAGGAGAGAGAGTGTAGAGAGTGAGAAATAGAGAGTAGAGAGAGAGAGGGGGGGAGAGAGAGAGAGAGAGAGACACACACAGAATGAGGCGCCTATTGTCTTGTAAGCCGGTTCAGGAGTACAGAAGGTTAGAGTGGTCGTTTACAGTATACTTTCCTGGTCTGGATTGGAAAATAGTGGATCGTTGGGTACTTTGCCAAGGTCAGGATTGGAGAGTTCAGGATGGTCGCACGTAAGCCGGGTCAGGAGAGTAGAGATGCGGAGTCCAATGAACGTAGCAGGGTCAGGCAGCAGCAGGAACAAGGCAGAATGCAGCAAGGCTCGGCGTCACACAAGGTTATGCTCAGCAATGAGAGACTGAGCGAGGCAGGTATATAAAAGCCTCCAACGGTGAGCCCGGGCGGAACAAGGAGGAGGAAGCGGATAAGCTGCTGGGTCGCGCAGGTGCGCCCCATGGGGCAGCCAGATTAGACCTGGGGGGGAACGTCAGAGCGAGGACAAAGATTGGAGGCGGAACCCGCGGACAGAAAGATTGATCGCGCGCCGTCCGCGCAGCGGGACCGCCGTGGCATCGCGCATCTTGAGTGCCTGAAGGAGTGGGATGTAGAGGTAAGTTCCGGCCATCAGGATGGCGAATCCTCACAGTAAGTAACAATATGAGAGTTATATCTCACACTTATCCTGCCCCTGTAACAGACCTGTGATCTCACACTTATCCTGCTCCTGTAACAGACCTATAATCTCACACTTATCCTGCCCCTGTAACAGACCTGTGATCTCACACTTATCCTGCCCCTGTAACAGACCTGTGATCTCACACTTATCCTGCCCCTGTAACAGACCTGTGATCTCACACTTATCCTGCCCCTGTAACAGACCTGTGATCTCACACTTATCCTGCCCCTGTAACAGACCTGTGATCTCACACTTATCCTGCCCCTGTAACAGACCTGTGATCTCACACTAATCCTGCCCCTGTAACAGACCTGTGATCTCACACTTATCCTGCCCCTGTAACAGACCTGTGATCTCACACTTATCCTGCTCCTGTAACAGACCTGTGATCTCACACTTATCCTGCCCCTGTAACAGACCTGTGATCTCACACTTATCCTGCCCCTGTAACAGACCTGTGATCTCACACATATCCTGCCCCTGTAACAGACCTGTGATCTCACACTTATCCTGCCCCTGTAACAGACCTGTGATCTCACACTTATCCTGCCCCTGTAACAGACCTGTGATCTCACACTTATCCTGCTCCTGTAACAGACCTGTGATCTCACACTTATCCTGCCCCTGTAACAGACCTGTGATCTCACACTTATCCTGCCCCTGTAACATACCTAACTGTGATCTCACACTTATCCTGCCCCTGTAACAGACCTGTGATCTCACACTTATCCTGCCCCTGTAACAGACCTGTGATCTCACACTTATCCTGCCCCTGTAACAGACCTGTGACCTCACACTTATCCTGCCCCTGTAACAGACCTGTGATCTCACACTTATCCTGCCCCTGTACCAGACCTAACTGTGATCTCACACTTATCCTGCTCCTGTAACAGACCTGTGATCTCACACTTATCCTGCCCCTGTAACAGACCTGTGATCTCACACTTATCCTGCCCCTGTACCAGACCTACCTGTGATCTCACACTTATCCTGCCCCTGTAACAGACCTGTGATCTCACACTTATCCTGCCCCTGTACCAGACCTACCTGTGATCTCACACTTATCCTGCCCCTGTAACAGACCTGTGATCTCACACTTATCCTGCCCCTGTAACACACCTGTGACCTCACACTTATCCTGCCCCTGTAACAGACCTGTGATCTCACACTTATCCTGCCCCTGTAACAGACCTAACTGTGATCTCACGCTTATCCTGCCCCTGTAACAGACCTAACTGTGATCTCACACTTATCCTGCCCCTGTAACACACTTAACTGTGATCTCACACTTAGACAGACAGGAAACACACAAGCAGACAAATAGACAGGACACACACAGACAGACAGGAAACACACACACACACACTGACAAGCAGTGCAGCTCACTACATCCGCCCCCGGTACAAGGCCCCGCCACCAGCATCCTGTGACCTCCAACCAATCCCCTGATTCTACTCTAAAGCCCCCGCCCCCGGCATTCTACCATTGAAAAAAATACTCACTGGCTACCGCATCTTCCTTACACCCCTGCGCTCCGTCGCCAACTCGCGCACGGGACCAGGGGCAAAAAACGGGACATTTCTTGGACGGACCAGCAATCGGGACAGCCCAGAAAAAACCAGGGCTGTCCCGGCAAAACCAGGACATCTGGTCACCCTAATCCAAGCGCCGGTACAGGGTCAGCGCACCCGCTCTGGTGTTAATTCTCTTTGACTTGAATAGGAGTTAATGGATTGGGTGCGCTGACCCTGTACCGGTGCTTGATGAATCTGCGCATGTGTCATTGAGGCTATGTCCTTAAACTGTGCTAGTTCCGATCAGGACACTGTGGCAAGGAAAAAATTGGAAGTTTCTGTGTGAGTGACCCGATCGGCACTATCGCAGTATAATGAATAACTCTCATTGGGTGCCTATGTCTGTGCATGTATTTATGTATATACACATATAATGACAGCCTAACTTACTGGAATTACAGTAAGAAGGTATATATAAATATGATCCCACGTCACAGACATTTCATATTACACTAGCGCCTGCGCCCACAGCCCGGGCCTCCACCAGGGGGGGACAGCTGGGACTCCAGTCCTGGTGCAGAGGGGGCCTGCTGGAGGCTGTCTTTAGAGCTGCCTGTCTGAAGAGGGAGGCTCCCCTGACAGGCACCTCTCTGGGCAGCTCTGCAGGCCCCCTTAATCCTCCAGGGGAGCAGGTAGGCAGTGGGCTCCTTTCCTCCCTCCCTCTCTCTTTCTCCCCTCCACTCTCCTCCCCACCAATTTCCCCTCTCCCCTTACATCTCTTTCCCCTCGCTCTCCCTCCTTCCCTCTCTCCTCCCACCCTTCTCTCTCCCCCTCCTCTCCTCTTTCTCTCCCCCTTCACCTCTCTCTCCCCATTAGAGGATAAGGAGGAGGTGCTGCACGATAGACATGTTGTTGTTTAAATGATAACAAATAGAAAGCATGTGACATTATAATAGTAATAATCCCCGAAGGGCAGGACATTACCTGGCCATGAATGGACGTAATTAACATATATAAGCACAACGCAATGTATAGCAGCCAGAGAATCGCTTTATTTGGGGAAAATTACAAGGTGGAAATGTTGCTGTAAACGGATAAAATCGAGTCTGCAAACGTCACAGCACCTGGGGGATTCTGGGTAACCGCGGTTGCCGGCGCATGTTATCTGTTTGGTAAATCCTAATATACCGCAGCTTCACAAAATAGTGCCAGCGTTCATGAGGAAGAACAGGGGTATAGGGGCTGTTAGAAGGGCCATTATAGGGGCTCTTATAGGGGATGTGAGCTGCTTATAGAGCATTGGGGTATAACCAGCCCCTAATAACATCCCTGCATATTGTGTGTTCAGGGGAATTTGCTGTTATGTTTTAAGAGTTTTAGGGACTAATTAACCCTTTGAGTGCCACAGCCGCTACGGCACAGTGTGGTCATGTGATCACGGCAGCCATTTTGGAGGAAACAGATGAAGAGGGATCATCCTCCATTTCCTCACTGGTTAGAACGCGTCTGGCGCTCCATGGGAACACAGGACGCGGTCTAACCCGGAAAAACAACACGCACACACGTAGTCACTATGTCACTATGTCTGAGATGGAGGGGAGGGGGGAAGGGGGGCCCATTATGCACAGAGGAAACGGTCCCAGAATTCCTGGCGCTGACGCACGGTATCTTGTTTCTTTACATTGATGATGTCATTTAAAAGGTGCAAACCCACGTAGTTATCCAAAGATAATCTCTGTAAAGAACTTTAATACTTTACCAAATGCAACCGGGCTAAAAGCAAAAAATATGTCTTCCTATTGTTTGTTTGTTTGGAAATGACAAAATGTGCATTTGTTGAGGGCCTTTAAATGGGTGGGATTGTCAATTGTTTCCTCTGCACTGAACCCTCCCCCCCAATCAGAGGGCCAATCATAATAAGGGATGGAGAGAGGGGGCTATTCCTGTGCAAACTCCTGTAGGACACAGTGACATCCCTCCCAAATCCCAGCTCCCCATGATGTGTGTGTATCAGTGTGTTACTAAATATGTGCAGTGGTTAAAGAGCATCAGATGCTGCATTAGGGCCGGGGGTTGACATTGGAGGCTAACCCGGAGATAACATCTGTTACATTTATCTTCTTTATATATGTTTATTTCTCTTACCTTCAGCGGCGTCTTCCGGCTCCTCCCGGCATCGCCCCGGCATCCTCCCGGCATCGCTCCGGCATCTCCCCCTGCAAATCCCATCAACATGGCTGTGTGACATCAAATGGGACCGCGTTGCCACCCGGAGATTTACCAGGTAAACCTATAGCCCGGAGATAAGTGGCCGACACCCGTAGTCTCCGGATCAAACCCGGAGTGGTGGCAAACACTGATTAGGGCCCCGCAGGCAGAGGGCAGCATTAGCCCCATTACTGCCCGAGGGGCCATGTACACAGCGCTGCCCATGTTATTATTATATCGCTCTGCGGGCCCCTGTGGCAGTGATTGGGTTACATTTGGGCTTATCTGACCCCCATATATATATATATATATATGTATATATACATACATACATACGTGTGTGTGTGTGTGTGTGTGTGTGTGTCTCTGTCTGTCTATATATATATATATATATCTGTAACACAAAAGGAGAGAAAGAAGGGTCAAAAAGGTGCACTCAAACAATATATAATGAAAAAGTAGAAAAAATGGACTTTATTGGCAAGGTGATGAGAAAGGTCCCGTGTGGAGGACCGAAACGTTGGTTTATATGTCACATTAAATACCAATTTTTTTTTGACTATCTTCTGGAGTGCTGCCTCTGATATCTGCTCACACGGTATCGTATAGCCTATATATATATATATATATACACACATATATATATATATATATACACACACACACATATACGTATATGTATATATATATATATATATATATATATATATATATATATATATAAAAAAACAAAAAAGTGTGGCGCCAAAAAATAATAATATAACTGTGATATGATAAATAGAATATAACTATAATTAATGAATAAAGAGTTGTGTAAAGTGAATAATGTTTGAAAATATTAATATATCTCTTAAACTAATGTGACCTTAGTGCATACTATTATAACACAACCAATAAGAGTAAACAAAACAGTGCATAAACGTGCTAGAAAAAAGAAAAAAGAAAGACACAAAAATCAAAAAACTCCAACCAGTCCTTCCATAATTAGTCCATGATGATAAGGTTTCTGATGTTGAAAGGGGTCTTTAGGCTGCTCTCACACGGGGTAAACCAACTCCACAGATATCTACAGACAGAAAAAGAGAGAGAGCGCACGCCCCATAGCATAATACTGCATAAAATTTATTAAAACAAGGAAGGGGGATGGGAGGTGGGGGGGGTAGGAATCGCACTCACAGGATGCAAATAGTTAAAAGGCAATTTGTGATTATATCACCACCATCCGGTTCTGGATACTGGAACACGTCTCCGTGGACTCCTTCAGGGCTGCCAGACACGATCACCAGGGACCAGATGTTAAAGGCTCCGTCCGCTGTCTGTATAGAGTCCAAAACTCCAGCTCGCACTTCCAATGGCCGCCGATCGTATTCCCGCGCTTGGTGTAGGCTGCTGCGCGTGCGCGGCGTCGTCGTGATGACGTAATCGCGCTCTCAGTACCCTAACGCGTTTCGTCACCTGACCGGTAACTTTCTCAAAGGGCTGAATATATATATATATACACACACACACACACACACACATGTATATATATATATATATATACACACACACACACACACACGTGTATATATATATATATATATATATATATATATAAAACATACTATATATATATAGTATAGTGCACACTATAAAACGTTTACTATATATATAGTGCACACACATATAAAGTTTTATCCAACTTTTAATTTATTATTTGTAGAGAAAATGAACAATGTCGCCAGAAGCGCTATTTTTCAAAATGTAGCATCTCTACTAATTAGTGTAAATGATACTTCATATAAAGCAGGTTATGGGACACAGTAAATGACCATCATGTCTCTTATCACATCCCAGTGTATGTATATCTTCTCTTATCACAAGCTGCTAACATGTGACAGGGCTCAGAGTCTGAGCCCAGAATATGACATACAGAACATTCTCATTCTAAATTTCAAATAATATTGTGTTTATTTCTGACCTGACTGCCGTGGTTACAGCTCAACCGCTCTGTGCCTGGGTTCTACTCTATGTCACCACTTTCTCCCACAACCAGCTGACGGTGGATCTGCAAGGAGTTCAACGCTCAGTGGCATCAAATCTGTGGCTTGGTTGGCGTATAATTTCTCCATTTTTATTGGATTGTTTTAAATAGATTTTATTTAGTATACTTAAAGCCAGAACATTTCCAAGCGAGATGGAGACTGACTGGGTAAGATCTGATTAAAGGACAACCTTTGGGGAAGGAAAGGGTGACGAGGGAGTGTAAGAGCAAGGTGGTGTGTGGGAATGGGTCAGAGCAAGAGAACGCAAAAAGGATGGGGATTTGCTGCACACCAAAAAAACAATAAGTAGTGATACTTTTACCGGTGTTCCTGAGTCCCAGGGAAGACCGGCATTTCGTTCAATGTATACAATATGATTGATGGAAAAGGGCACACGGATTTGAATCAAGAAAGATCATTTATTGTGCCACAGACTGCAACGTTTCGGCTGCTGGCCTTTCTTTACTGGCTTTAGTGGGTTTAGCCACTTTACCTGAGAGAGGCCAGCAGGCCGAAATGTTGTAGTCTATGGCAGTGCAAGAGAAAACAGGCTGGGGGGGGTTCTAGCAAGGTCGCCGATCCATGGGTGAGGGGCCCCGGGGGAAACTAGTCCTGGGCCCCGGGAAAGCTGTCTGTGGCCCATACAAGCTGAGTAACATGTAGAAAGGACACATGTATGTTCAGAATGAGTTAGCATGGTATTTTGTGAGGCATCATAGCAGGTAATACTGTGCACTGCAAGCTCAGTCAGTGTGAGGAAGGGTCCGATGGAGGAGTTGGAGGGTTCCAGGATATCTCAAAACTAAGGGGCGCGACATTTTCTTGGGGTGGTGGGGCTCGGCGCTTACAGAGGCCCCACGCTCTTCCCCACAGCCTTTAAATTAAATGCCGGCGATCGCGTGCAAGGCCTCTAAGTTCCCTTTCCGTGTCTCCGGCGGCTTCTGGAGACTACAACGTGGCGTCACCTGATGTGGCGTTGCCATAGCAACGTGATATCACATGACGCCATTAGATCAGGACGCCGGAGACAAGGTAAGGAGGGGGGGGGCACGGGAAAAAGGGTGCGCAACCCTGTCTTAAAGCCTTGTCCTGCATACAGATCGAAGCCTTGCTATGCGGAGAGGAGCCGAGAATCAGACGGAAAAGAAGACTGAAAAGAAGACGGGCGAAGCAGGTGAGGGATGAAATAGCCGTCACTGTGTAACTCTTCCAATTAACAAAACACACAGAGGTAAATGGGAATTTAAATCCTCAGACATATATATTAGTATTTTATCTGGTAGTGTTAGGACTTGCGAACAGGTGTCTGCCTTGTCGTGGCTCGCAAGCTTACAACGCTTTGGCCAAAGGGTTAAACTAAATGACCCTTTTTCAAGAGAATATATAAGTATTTTACTGGGTATTTTTGTCATATTGGATGTAGCTTTGGGCTTCTCTGTCCTAACGCTTACAATTAATTACCTGCAACTTCATGCAGGGAAATAGCAACGCTTGTTTTTAACGCATTAAGCGCCGAGGGGGAATTCAACTGCTGAGAGGTTAAGGGAGTTACTAACCCAAACTCAGCGACGTTTCTGTGTCTCTGTGATAACTCCCCCAGGACATGCCTGAAAACCAGAGGTAACTCAAAGCATTTTTTCCTGGTAAAATATTTGATAAATAGAAACATGACCTCGGAGACTGTGAGACACCCCTCCCCCTTCCCCCTTCCCTCTCCCCCCCTCACCCTCCCCCCTTCCCTTCTACACTTGGCGTCCCAAACCCCACCATAACCAATACATAAATAACCACAAACACGAGGTCTGGCGGTGTGAAGCCGCGGCTTTTTATTAAAACAGCAATTAACCTAATAAGTGCCACCCCCTGCCAGAGTGCTCGCTCATTGGGTAAAGGCCAAAGGTACCTGATCCAATGGCCCGTAACTGCCCCCTAGCCGGGCCCCGCCCCGGCCGTCTGGCGAGAATTGGCCCAAGGAACGCACGTGTAAATGAGCCGCTCCCAGCCACCTTTTATTTTATTTCTGTTATTCATTTTCATTGTTTATTTATTCTTTTATTATTTTTAACACGTTCAACCAACATATTTACCAGAATTCACAATAAAGGGCAGGGTGGGCGGGAAGCTCATGGCAGGGCGCAGACTGACCCCGCGCCTCTATCTAATTTTAACCTCCCTGGCCCTTCCCCCTGCTGTGTCACCCTCACTGCCAGACGGTGGGGGGGGACACAGTCCACACTCACAGGTAAGGGGAGCCAAGTCCCTCTGGTTATAGCGCCGGTCACCGAGGGTTCAAGGCTACTTTTCTGGGTTATTTTCAGTGTTCGACAAACCTATACATTTGCTCGCCCCGGGCGAGTGGATTTAACCGCCGGGCGAGTAAATATTGGCCCAAGCAGCACACGTTTGGTACTAGGTGGCGAGTAGATTTGTTTGTGTGGCGAGTAGATTTTTTGGTGATTTGTCAACCACTGGTTATTTTGATGCGAGCTACACTGGGGAATATTTAGGGGTCTCCCCAGACACAGAGAGAACATTTAAGGGTCTCCCCAGACACAAAGAGAGAACATTTAGGGGTCTCCCAGACACAGAGAACATTTTGAGATCTCCCCAGACACAAAGAGAGAACATTTTGGGGTCTCTCCAGACACAGAGAGAACATTTAGGGGTCTCCCCAGACACAAAGAGAACATTTTGGGGTCTCTCCAGACACAGAGAGAACATTTTGGGGTCTCTCCAGACACAGAGAGAACATTTAGGGCTCTCCCCAGACACAGAGAGAACATTTAGGGCTCTCCCCAGACACAGAGAGAACATTTAGGGCTCTCCCCAGACACAGAGAGAACATTTAGGGGTCTCCCCAGACACAGAGAGAACATTTAGGGCTCTCCCCAGACACAGAGAGAACATTTAGGGCTCTCCCCAGACACAGAGAGAACATTTAGGGCTCTCCCCAGACACAGAGAGAACATTTAGGGCTCTCCCCAGACACAGAACCCCACACACTTAGATCCCAAAACCTCAGCCTTTCCCAAACTGCAGGCGGAGGGGACAAGATTCCAGGTGCTTAAATAAAACGTTGTTACCCGGAGCGTGTCTGGCTTTTATTGGAACTTGTCCTGATTCTGTCACCAATACAGGTTATCTATATCATCACTTCTCTGTGTGTATCCGACTGTCTCTTTTCTTATTAACCCTGCGTATGTCTGTCACTTGTTATACTAGATCTGTCACATTCCATGTTCCTTTTGAGTGTATCTTGTGTCTCTTCATGTCTCGCTGTATCTCTGTGTCTGCTAAGACTCTCACTGCTACAGTGCTAGAGTCCTAAAAAAGGTGTGTAGGTAGGTGTGTGTGTATAGGTGAGTGTGTGTGTATAGGTGAGTGTGTGTAGGTAGGTGTGTGTGTAGGTAGGGGTGTGTGATAGAGCGAGAGAGAGATAGCGGCACAGCGTTTCGGTCCTATATATACACGCACACCTATACACACACGTTCCTGCTCCTAAAAACTGCAGGGACGGAGTACCAACAGGTTCCTGCTCCTAAAATACAAATGCACAATCAGTTATATTCACACACACACCCACTAAAATACACACACATTGATACTCTTGTAGAAGCACAGACACACACTACAATATATATGTCGGTGGCCCTGGTCACGTGGGAAGGGCATTGAAGGAGTCTATCACTCCGAAGCATTGCTAACATTGCGAAGCAACGTTGGGTTGTGAAGATTGTTACTGTTTGGGTGCTGTGGACAATTGGCTTAACCGTCAAACCCCCCATACAGCACCAGGACATGTATAGGAGTGAGGAATACATGTGATCACATTACTATCCTCTGTATCACAGGCATGGGCGTGGGAGGAGGAGGACAGTGAGGAGGAGGAAGTCGCAAGAATCAAAGCTTTCCGGGTAAATGGGAATGGCGGATCTGTGAATTTGCCGCACACACGGTGTTATTAGCTGTTGTACAGGACACTCTTTATGGAAAAGTCTGTAACACTTTACAGTGTAATAATACAGAACTGCTGGAGATGTTTTAATGAAGGTTAGTGGGTCCCTGTTTCCTCGGCTCTCATGGGATGGGAGCGTTCCCCAAATCTGAGGTTTGTGCCCCTATTACATGGGGGTGGTGGGGGAGAAATACATAGGAACAAAAATAAAGAGAGACGGAGATAAATAAAAGAGATAAGATTAAAGGGGGAGAGAGGGACTGACAGGAGAGGGAAAGGAAAGGCAGAGAGTAGGGAGACTTCTCATCCAAGGTGATGAAACAGCTGTGACACATGGACACCTTCTCTGAGAAACCTTCCACTACCCATTACACCTCCACCGTAGGGCGTACTGCGTCTGGGGAGGGGGTGTGTAAAGGATCCTGGGGAGGGGCGTATAATGGAGTTCTGGGCCTGGGGAGGGGTGTATAACAGGGTACTTGGCCTGGGGGTATAATGGGGAACTGGGTCTGGGGGTATAATGGGGTACTGGGCCTGGGGAGGGGTGTATAATGGGGTACTGGGCCAGGGGACGGGGTTATAACGGGGTACTGGGCCTGGGGAGGTGAGTATAATGGGGTAGTGGGCCTGGGGAGGGGCATATAACCGAGTACAGGGCCTGGGCAGGGGCAAGTAACCAAGTACTGGGCCTGGGGAGGTGGGTATAACCGAGTACTGGGCCTGGGCAGGGGCATATAACCGAGTACTGGGCCTGGCCACGGGCATATAACCGAGTTCTGGGCCTGGGGAGGTGGGTATAACTGGGTACTGGGGAGGGGGTATAAGTAGGTTTGCCAGGTGTCCGGTCTTGAACTGGACTGTCCTGTATTTGGATACTCTGTCCAGTAAAGAATGAGCGGTACTGTAATACTGGACATGTATGTGTCCAGTATTTTCCTCCCTGGACATAGTGACCTGACACACCTTTCACCATTGAGTCCAGTATTTTTGGAGATGCCACCTGGCACCCCTAGGTATAAGTGGCACAGGAGCTCCTGCGATACAGAGTATAACTGTCCCTGGTTACAAACACTTCATGTCTCCTGCAGGTCCGGAGACACACAAAGGTGTTGCCCTTTGTGCTACAGGAAGACGAGGCAGGCTACGAGACGGACGAGGCGGACGAGGCGGACTACGAAGCGGACGACGAGGCGGGCTTCAAGGAGGACGATGCGGACGACAAGTGGGGCGACGAGAGGTGCGGAGGGACGTGCTGCTTCCCCTTCCTCAGGCTGGGGATGACATCCCGGGTGCAGGTACCAGAGGGGCCAGGCCGCAGAAACACGGGGATTCTAGGGGCCCTGAGAAGATCCCAGGAGCAGGTACCAGAGGGGCCAGGCCGCAGAAACAGGGGGATTCTAGGGGCCCTGAGAAGATCCCGGGTACAAGTACTAGAGGGGCCAGGGCGCAGAAACAGGGAGATTCTAGGGGCCCCAAGAAGATCCCGGGAGCAGGTACCAGAGGGGCCAGGCCGCAGAAACAGGGAGATTCTAGGGGCCCTGAGAAGATCCCAGGAGCAGGTACCAGAGGGGCCAGGCCGCAGAAACAGGATTCTTGGGGCCCTGAGAAGATCCCGGGTACAAGTACTAGAGGGGCCAGGGCGCGGAAACGGGGGGATTCTTGGGGCCCTGAGAAGATCCCAGGAGCAGGTACCAGAGGGGCCAGGGCGCAGAAACAGGGAGATTCTAGGGGCCCTGAGAAGATCCCAGGAGCAGGTACCAGAGGGGCCAGGCCGCAGAAACAGGATTCTTGGGGCCCTGAGAAGATCCTGGGTACAAGTACTAGAGGGGCCAGGGCGCGGAAACGGGATTCTTGGGGCCCCAAGAAGATCCCAGGAGCAGGTACCAGAGGGGCCAGGCCGCAGAAACAGGATTCTTGGGGCCCTGAGAAGATCCCGGGTACAAGTAATAGAGGGGCCAGGGCGCGGAAACGGGGGGATTCTTGGGGCCCTGAGAAGATCCCAGGAGCAGGTACCAGAGGGGCCAGGCCGCAGAAACAGGATTCTTGGGGCCCTGAGAAGATCCCGGGTACAAGTACTAGAGGGGCCAGGGCGCGGAAACGGGGGGATTCTTGGGGCCCCAAGAAGATCCCAGGAGCAGGTACCAGAGGGGCCAGGCCGCAGAAACGGGGGGATTCTTGGGGCCCTGAGAAGATCCCGGGTACAAGTACTAGAGGGGCCAGGGCACGGAAACGGGGGGATTCTTGGGGCCCTGAGAAGATCCCAGGAGCAGGTACCAGAGGGGCCAGGCCGCAGAAACAGGATTCTTGGGGCCCTGAGAAGATCCCGGGTACAAGTACTAGAGGGGCCAGGGCGCGGAAACGGGATTCTTGGGGCCCCAAGAAGATCCCAGGAGCAGGTACCAGAGGGGCCAGGCCGCAGAAACAGGATTCTTGGGGCCCTGAGAAGATCCCGGGTACAAGTACTAGAGGGGCCAGGGCGCGGAAACGGGGGGATTCTTGGGGCCCTGAGAAGATCCCAGGAGCAGGTACCAGAGGGGCCAGGCCGCAGAAACAGGATTCTTGGGGCCCTGAGAAGATCCCGGGTACAAGTACTAGAGGGGCCAGGGCGCGGAAACGGGGGGATTCTTGGGGCCCCAAGAAGATCCCAGGAGCAGGTACCAGAGGGGCCAGGCCGCAGAAACGGGGGGATTCTTGGGGCCCTGAGAAGATCCCGGGTACAAGTACTAGAGGGGCCAGGGCACGGAAACGGGGGGATTCTTGGGGCCCTGAGAAGATCCCAGGAGCAGGTACCAGAGGGGCCAGGCCGCAGAAACAGGATTCTTGGGGCCCTGAGAAGATCCCGGGTACAAGTACTAGAGGGGCCAGGGCGCGGAAACGGGGGGATTCTTGGGGCCCCAAGAAGATCCCAGGAGCAGGTACCAGAGGGGCCAGGCCGCAGAAACAGGATTCTTGGGGCCCTGAGAAGATCCCGGGTACAAGTACTAGAGGGGCCAGGGCGCGGAAACGGGGGGATTCTTGGGGCCCTGAGAAGATCCCAGGAGCAGGTACCAGAGGGGCCAGGCCGCAGAAACAGGATTCTTGGGGCCCTGAGAAGATCCCGGGTACAATTACTAGAGGGGCCAGGGCGCGGAAACGGGGGGATTCTTGGGGCCCCAAGAAGATCCCAGGAGCAGGTACAAGAGGGGCCAGGCCGCAGAAACAGGATTCTTGGGGCCCTGAGAAGATCCCGGGTACAAGTACTAGAGGGGCCAGGGCGCGGAAACGGGGGGATTCTTGGGGCCCTGAGAAGATCCCAGGAGCAGGTACCAGAGGGGCCAGGCCGCAGAAACGGGATTCTTGGGGCCCTGAGAAGATCCCGGGTACAAGTACTAGAGGGGCCAGGGCGCGGAAACGGGGGGATTCTTGGGGCCCTGAGAAGATCCCAGGAGCAGGTACCAGAGGGGCCAGGCCGCAGAAACGGGGGGATTCTTGGGGACCTGAGAAGATGGTTTGACCGCAGGACAGGTAGATAGGGATATTGGGCGTGAGGGGCAGGTACTAGAGGGAGATAGGGATATTGGGCGTGAGGGGCAGGTACAAGAGGGAGATAGGGATATTGGGCGTGAGGGGCGGGTACTAGAGGGAGATAGGGATATTGGGCGTGAGGGGCAGGTATTAGAGGGAGATAGGGATATTGGGCGTGAGGGGCGGGTACTAGAGGGAGATAGGGATATTGGGAATGAGGGGCGGGTACTAGAGGGAGATAGGGATATAGGCCGTGAGGGGCGGGTACTAGAGGGAGATAGGGAAATAGGCCGTGAGGGGCGGGTACTAGAGGGAGATAGGGATATTGGGCGTGAGGGGCAGGTACTAGAGGGAGATAGGGATATTGGGCGTGAGGGGCAGGTACTAGAGGGAGATAGGGATATTGGGCGTGAGGGGCGGGTACTAGAGGGAGACAGGGATATTGGGCGTGAGGGGTGGGTACTAAAGGGAGATAGGGATATTGGGCGTGAGGGGCGGGTACTAGAGGGAGACAGGGATATTGGGCGTGAGGGGCGGGTACTGAAGGGAGATAGGGATATTGGGCGTGAGGGGCAGGTACTAGGGGGAGATAGGGATATTGGGCGTGAGGGGCAGGTACTAGAGGGAGATAGGGATATTGGGCGTGAGGGGCAGCTACTAGAGGGAGATAGGGATATTGGGTGTGAGGGGCAGGTACTGGAGGGAGATAGGGATATTGGGCGTGAGGGGCAGGTACAAGAGGGAGATAGGGATATTGGGCGTGAGGGGCGGGTACTAGAGGGAGATAGGGATATTGGGCGTGAGGGGCAGGTATTAGAGGGAGATAGGGATATTGGGCGTGAGGGGCGGGTACTAGAGGGAGATAGGGATATTGGGAATGAGGGGCGGGTACTAGAGGGAGATAGGGATATAGGCCGTGAGGGGCGGGTACTAGAGGGAGATAGGGAAATAGGCCGTGATGGGCGGGTACTAGAGGGAGATAGGGATATTGGGCGTGAGGGGCAGGTACTAGAGGGAGATAGGGATATTGGGCGTGAGGGGCAGGTACTAGAGGGAGATAGGGATATTGGGCGTGAGGGGCGGGTACTAGAGGGAGACAGGGATATTGGGCGTGAGGGGTGGGTACTAAAGGGAGATACGGATATTGGGCGTGAGGGGCGGGTACTAGAGGGAGACAGGGATATTGGGCGTGAGGGGCGGGTACTGAAGGGAGATAGGGATATTGGGCGTGAGGGGCAGGTACTAGGGGGAGATAGGGATATTGGGCGTGAGGGGCAGGTACTAGAGGGAGATAGGGATATTGGGCGTGAGGGGCAGGTACTAGAGGGAGATAGGGATATTGGGCGTGAGGGGCGAATACTAGAGGGAGATAGGGATATTGAGCATGAGGGGCAGGTACTAGAGGGAGATAGGGATATTGGGCGTGAGGGGCAAGTACTGGAGGGAGATAGGGATATTGGGCGTGAGGGGTGGGTACTAGAGGGCGATAGGGATAATGGGCGTGAGGGGCGGGTACTAGAGGGAGATAGGGATATTGGGTGTGAGGGGCAGGTACTAGAGGGAGATAGGGATAATGGGCGTGAGGGGCAGGTAATAGAGGGAGATAGGGATATTGGGCGTGAGGGGCGGGTACTAGAGGGAGATAGGGATAATGGGCGTGAGGGGTGGGTACTAGAGGGAGATAGGTATATTGGGCGTGAGGGGCAGGTACTAGTGGGAGATAGGGATAATGGGCGTGAGGGGCGGGTACTAGAGGGAGATAGGGATATTGGGTGTGAGGAGCACGTACTAGAGGGAGATAGGGATAATGGGCGTGAGGGGCGGGTACTAGAGGGAGATAGGTATATTGGGCGTGAGGGGCGGGTACTAGTGGGAGATAGGGATATTGGGCGTGAGGGGCAGGTACTAGAGGGAGATAGGGATATAGGGCGTGAGGGGCAGGTACTAGAGAGAGATAGGGATAATGGGCGTGTGGGGCAGGTACTAGAGGGAGATAGGGATATTGGGCGTGAGGGGCGGGTACTAGAGGGAGATAGGGATATTGGGCGTGAGGGGCAGGTACTAGAGGGAGATAGGGATATTGGGTGTGAGGGGCGGATACTAGAGGGAGATAGGGATATTGGGCACGAGGGGCGGGTACTAGAGGGAGATAGGGATATTGGGCATGTGGGGCGGGTACTAGAGGGAGATAGGGATATAGGCCGTGAGGGGCGGGTACTAGAGGGAGATAGGGATATTGGGCGTGAGGGGCAGGTACTAGAGGGAGATAGGGATATTGGGCGTGAGGGGCGGGTACTAGAGGGAGATAGGGATATTGGGCGTGAGGGGCGGGTACTAGAGGGAGATAGGGATATTGGGCGTGAGGGGCGGGTACTAGAGGGAGATAGGGATATTGGGCGTGAGGGGCGGATACTAGAGGGGGATAGGGATATTGAGCGTGAGGGGCAGGTACTAGAGCGAGATAGGGATATTGGGCGTGAGGGGCGGGTACTAGAGGGAGATAGGGATATTGGGCGTGAGGGGCAGGTACAAGAGGAAGATAGAGATATTGGGCGTGAGGGGCGGATACTAGAGGGAGATAGGGATATTGGGCGTGAGGGGCGGGTACTAGAGGGAGATAGGGATATTGGGCATGAGGGGCGGGTACTAGAGGGAGATAGGGATATAGGCCGTGGGGGGCGGGTACTAGAGGGAGATAGGGATATAGGCCGTGAGGGGCGGGTACTAGAGGGAGATAGGGATATTGGGCGTGAGGGGCAGGTACAAGAGGGAGATAGGGATATTGGGCGTGAGGAGCAGGTACTAGAGTGAGATAGGGATATTGAGCGTGAGGGGCAGGTACTAGAGGGAGATAGGGATATTGGGCGTCAGGGGCAGGTACTAGAGGGAGATAGGGATGTTGGGCGTGAGGGGCAGGCACTAGAGGGAGAAAGGAATATTGGGCGTGAGGGGCGGGTACTAGAGAGAGATAGGGATATTGGGTGTGAGGGGCAGGTACTAGAGGGAGACAGGGATATTGGGCGTGAGGGGCGGGTACTAGAGGGAGATAGGGATATTGGGTGTGAGGGGCAGGTACTAGAGGGAGATAGGGATAATGGGCGTGAGGGGAAGGTAATAGAGGGAGATAGGGATATTGGGCGTGAGGGGTGGGTACTAGAGGGAGATAGGTATATTGGGCGTGAGGGGCGGGTACTAGTGGGAGATAGGGATATTGGGCGTGAGGGGCAGGTACTAGAGGGAGATAGGGATATAGGGCGTGAGGGGCAGGAACTAGAGAGAGATAGGGATAATGGGCGTGTGGGGCAGGTACTAGAGGGAGATAGGGATATTGGGCGTGAGGGGCGGGTACTAGAGGGAGATAGGGATATTGGGCACGAGGGGCGGGTACTAGAGGGAGATAGGGATATTGGGCATGTGGGGCGGGTACTAGAGGGATATAGGCCGTGAGGGGCGGGTACTAGAGGGAGATAGGGATATTGGGCGTGAGGGGCAGGTACTAGAGGGAGATAGGGATATTGGGCGTGAGGGGCGGGTACTAGAGGGAGATAGGGATATTGGGTGTTAGGGGCAGGTACTAGAGGGAGATAGGGATATTGGGCGTCAGGTGCAGGTACAAGAGGGAGATAGGGATATTGGGTCGTGAAGGGCGGATATTAGAGGGAGATAGGGATATTGGGCGTGAGGGGCGGGTACTAGAGGGAGATAGGGATATTGGGCATGAGGGGCGGGTACTAGAGGGAGATAGGGATATAGGCCGTGAGGGGCGGGTACTAGAGGGAGATAGGGAAATAGGCCGTGAGGGGCGGGTACTAGAGGGAGATAGGGATATTGGGCGTGAGGGGCAGGTACAAGAGGGAGATAGGGATATTGGGCATGAGGGGCGGGTACTAGAGGGAGATAGGGATATTGGTCGTGAGGGGCGGGTACTAGAGCGAGATAGGGATATTGGGCGTGAGGGGCGGGTACTAGAGGGAGATAGGGATATTGGGCGTGAGGGGCAGGTACAAGAGGAAGATAGAGATATTGGGCGTGAGGGGCGGATACTAGAGGAAGATAGGGATATTGGGCGTGAGGGGCAGGTACTAGAGGGAGATAGGGATATAGGGCGTGAGGGGCAGGTACTAGAGGGAGATAGGGATATTGAGCGTGAAGGGTGGGTACTAGAGGGAGATATGGATATTGGGCGTGAGGGGCAGGTACTAGAGGGAGATAGGGATATTGGGCGTGAGGGGCGGCTACTAGAGGGAGACAGGGATATTGGGCGTGAGGGGCGGGTACTAAAGGGAGATAGGGATATTGGGCGTGAGGGGCAGGTACTACAGGGAGATAGGGATATTGGGCGTGAGGGGCAGGTACTAGAGGGAGATAGTGATATTGGGCGTGAGGGGCAGCTACTAGAGGGAGATAGGGATATTGGGTGTGAGGGGCAGGTACTGGAGGGAGATAGGGATATAGGGCGTGAGGGGCAGGTACTAGAGGGAGATAGGGATATTGGGCGTGAGGGGCAGGTACTAGAGGGAGATAGGGATATTGGGCGTGAGGGGTGGGTACTAGAGGGAGATAGGGATAATGGGCGTGAGGGGCGGGTACTAGAGGGAGATAGTGATATTGGGCTTGAGGGGCGGGTACTAGAGGGAGATAGGGATATTGGGCGTGAGGGGCAGGTACTAGAGGGAGATAGGGATATTGGGCGTGAGAGGCAGGTACAAGAGGGAGATAGGGATATTGGGCGTGAGAGGCAGGTACTAGAGGGAGATAGGGATATTGGGCGTGAGAGGCAGGTACTAGAGGGAGATAGGGATATTGGGCGTGAGGGGCGGGTACTAGAGGGAGATAGGGATATTGGGCTTGAGGGGCGGGTACTAGAGGGAGATAGGGATATTGGGCGTGAGGGGCAGGTACTAGAGGGAGATAGGGATATTGGGCGTGAGAGGCAGGTACTAGAGGGAGATTGGGATATTGGGCGTGAGGGGCGTTTACTAGAGGGAGATAGTGATATAGGCCGTGAGGGGCGGGTACTAGAGGGAGATAGGGATATTGGGCGTGAGGGGCAGGTACAAGAGGGAGATAAGGATATTGGGCGTGAGGGGCGGGTACTAGAGGGAGATAGGGATATTGGGCGTGAGGGGCATGTACTAGAGGGAGATAGGGATATTGGGCGTGAGGGGCAGGTATTAGAGGGAGATAGGGATAATGGGCGTGAGGGGCAGGTACTAGAGGGAGATAGGGATATTGGGCGTGAGGGGCAGGTACAAGAGGGAGATAAGGATATTGGGCGTGAGGGGCGGGTACTAGAGGGAGATAGGGATATTGGGCGTGAGGGGCGGGTACTAGAGGGAGATAGGGATATTGGGCGTGAGGGGCGGGTACTAGAGGGAGATAGGGATATTGGGCATGAGGGGCGGGTACTAGAGGGAGATAGGGATATTGGGCGTGAGGGGCGGGTACTAGAGGGAGATAGGGATATTGGGCATGAGGGGCGGGTACTAGAGGGAGATAGAGATATTGGGCATGAGGGGCGGGTACTAGAGGGAGATAGGGATATAGGCCGTGAGGGGCGGGTACTAGAGGGAGATAGGGATATAGGCCGTGAGGGGCGGGTACTAGAGGGAGATAGGGATATTGGGCGTGAGGGGCGGGTACTAGAGGGAGATAGGGATATTGGGCGTAAGGGGCAGGTACTAGAGGGAGATAGGGATATTGGGCGTGAGGGGCGGGTACTAGAGGGAGATAGGGAGATTGGGCGTGAGGGGCGGGTACTAGAGGGAGATAGGGATATTGGGCTTGAGGGGCGGATACTAGAGGGGGATAGGGATATTGGGCGTGAGGGGCAGGTACTAGAGGGAGATAGGGATATTGGGCGTGAGGGGCGGATACTAGAGGGAGATAGGGATATTGGGCGTGAGGGGCAGGTATTAGAGGGAGATAGGGATATTGGGCATGAGGGGCGGGTACTAGAGGGAGATAGGGATATAGGCCGTGAGGGGCGGGTACTAGAGGGAGATAGGGAAATAGGCCGTGAGGGGCGGGTACTAGAGGGAGATAGGGATATTGGGCGTGAGGGGCGGGTACTAGAGGGAGATAGGGATATTGGGCGTGAGGGGCAGGTATTAGAGGGAGATAGGCGTATAATGGGCGTGAGGGGCAGGTACTAGAGGGAGATAGGGATATTGGGCGTGAGGGGCAGGTACAAGAGGGAGATAAGGATATTGGGCGTGAGGGGCAGGTACTAGAGGAAGATAGGGATATTGGGCGTGAGGGGCAGGTACTAAAGGGAGATAGGGATAATGGGCGTGAGGGGCAGGTAATAGAGGGAGATAGGGATATTGGGCGTGAGGGGCGGGTACTAGAGGGAGATAGGGATATTGGGCGTGAGGAGCGGGTACTAGAGGGAGATAGGGATATTGGGCGTGAGGGCAGGTACTAGAGGGAGATAGGGATATTGGGCGTGAGGGGCAGGTATTAGAGGGAGATAGGGATAATGGGCGTGAGGGGCAGGTACTAGAGGGAGATAGGGATATTGGGCGTGAGGGGCAGGTACAAGAGGGAGATAAGGATATTGGGCGTGAGGGGCGGGTACTAGAGGGAGATAGGGATATTGGGCGTGAGGGGCGGGTACTAGAGGGAGATAGGGATATTGGGCGTGAGGGGCGGGTACTAGAGGGAGATAGGGATATTGGGCATGAGGGGCGGGTACTAGAGGGAGATAGGGATATTGGGCGTGAGGGGCGGGTACTAGAGGGAGATAGGGATATTGGGCATGAGGGGCGGGTACTAGAGGGAGATAGAGATATTGGGCATGAGGGGCGGGTACTAGAGGGAGATAGGGATATAGGCCGTGAGGGGCGGGTACTAGAGGGAGATAGGGATATAGGCCGTGAGGGGCGGGTACTAGAGGGAGATAGGGATATTGGGCGTGAGGGGCGGGTACTAGAGGGAGATAGGGATATTGGGCGTAAGGGGCAGGTACTAGAGGGAGATAGGGATATTGGGCGTGAGGGGCGGGTACTAGAGGGAGATAGGGAGATTGGGCGTGAGGGGCGGGTACTAGAGGGAGATAGGGATATTGGGCTTGAGGGGCGGATACTAGAGGGGGATAGGGATATTGGGCGTGAGGGGCAGGTACTAGAGGGAGATAGGGATATTGGGCGTGAGGGGCGGATACTAGAGGGAGATAGGGATATTGGGCGTGAGGGGCAGGTATTAGAGGGAGATAGGGATATTGGGCATGAGGGGCGGGTACTAGAGGGAGATAGGGATATAGGCCGTGAGGGGCGGGTACTAGAGGGAGATAGGGAAATAGGCCGTGAGGGGCGGGTACTAGAGGGAGATAGGGATATTGGGCGTGAGGGGCGGGTACTAGAGGGAGATAGGGATATTGGGCGTGAGGGGCAGGTATTAGAGGGAGATAGGCGTATAATGGGCGTGAGGGGCAGGTACTAGAGGGAGATAGGGATATTGGGCGTGAGGGGCAGGTACAAGAGGGAGATAAGGATATTGGGCGTGAGGGGCAGGTACTAGAGGAAGATAGGGATATTGGGCGTGAGGGGCAGGTACTAAAGGGAGATAGGGATAATGGGCGTGAGGGGCAGGTAATAGAGGGAGATAGGGATATTGGGCGTGAGGGGCGGGTACTAGAGGGAGATAGGGATATTGGGCGTGAGGAGCGGGTACTAGAGGGAGATAGGGATATTGGGCGTGAGGGCAGGTACTAGAGGGAGATAGGGATAATGGGCGTGAGGGGCAGGTACTAGAGGGAGATAGGGATATTGGGCGTGAGGGGTGGGTACTAGAGGGAGATAGGGATATTGGGAGTGAGGGGCGGGTACTAGAGGGAGATAGGGATAATGGGCGTGAGGGGCGGGTACTAGAGGGAGATAGGGATATTGGGCGTGAGGGGCGGGTACTAGAGGGAGATAGGGATATTGGGCGTGAGGGGCGGGTACTAGAGGGAGATAGGAATATTGGGCGTGAGGGGCGGGTACCAGAGGGAGATGGGAATATTGGGCGTGAGGGGCGGGTACCAGAGGGAGATAGGGATATTGGGCGTGAGGGGCAGGTACTAAAGGGAGATAGGGATATTGGGCGTGAGGGGCAGGTACTAGAGGGAGATAGGGATATTGGGCGTGAGGGGCAGGTACTAGAGGGAGATAGGGATATTGGGCGTGAGGGGCAGGTATTAGAGGGAGATAGGGATATTGGGCGTGAGGGGCAGGTACTAGAGGGAGATAGGGATATTGGGCGTGAGGGGCAGGTATTAGAGGGAGATAGGGATATAGGGCGTGAGGGGCAGGTACTAGAGGGAGATAGGGATAATGGGCGTGAGGGGCGGGAACTAGAGGGAGATAGGGATATTGGGCGTGAGGGGCGGGTACTAGAGGGAGATAGGGATATTGGGCGTGAGGGGAGGGTACTAGAGGGAGATAGGAATATTGGGCTTGAGGGGCAGGTACTAGAGGGAGATAGGGATATTGGGCATGAGGGGCGGGTACTAGAGGGAGATAGGGATATTGGGCGGAGGGGCAGGTACTATAGGGAGATAGGGATATTGGGCGTGAGGGGCGGGTACTAGAGGGAGATAGGGATATTGGTCGTGAGGGGAAGGTACTAGAGGGAGATAGGGATATTGGGCGTGAGGGGCAGGTACTAGAGGGAGATTGGGATATTAGGCGTGAGGGTCGGGTACTAGAGGGAGACAGGGATATTGGGCGTGAGGGGCAGGTACTAATGGGAGATAGGTATATTGAGCGTGAGGGGCAGGTACTAGAGGGAGATAGGGATATTGGGCGTCAGGGGCAGGTACTGGAGGGAGATAGGGATATTGGGCATGAGGGCCAGGTACTAGAGGGAGATAGGGATAATGGGCGTGAGGGGCAGGTACTAGAGGGAGATAGGGATATAGGGCGTGAGGGGCAGGTACTAGAGGGAGATAGGGATAATGGGAGTGAGGGGCAGGTACTAGAGGGAGATAGGGATATTGGGCGTGAGGGGCGGGTACTAGAGGGAGATAGGGATATTGGGCGTGAGGGGCAGGTACTAAAGGGAGATAGGGATATTGGGCGTGAGGGGCAGCTACTAGAGGGAGATAGGGATATTGGGCGTGAGGGGCAGGTACTAGAGGGAGATAGGGATATTGGGCGTGAGGGGCAGGTAGTAGAGGGAGATAGGGATAATGGGCGTGAGGGGCAGATACTAGAGGGAGATAGGGATATTGGGCGTGAGGGGCGGGTACTAGAGGGAGATAGGGATATTGGGCGTGAGGGGCGGGTACTAGAGGGAGATAGGGATATTGGACTTGAGAGGCAGGTACTAGAGGGAGATAGGGATATTGGGCGTGAGGGGCGGATACTAGAGGGAGATAGTGATATTGGGCATGAGGGGCGGGTACTAGAGGGAGATAGGGATATTGGGCATGAGGGGCGGGTACTAGAGGGAGATGGGGATATAGGCCGTGAGGGGCGGGTACTAGAGGGAGATAGGGATATAGGCCGTGAGGGGCGGGTACTAGAGGGAGATAGGGATATTGGGCGTGAGGAGCAGGTACTAGAGTGAGATAGGGATATTGAGCGTGAGGGGCAGGTACTAGACGGAGATAGGGATATTGGGCGTCAGGGGCAGGTACTAGAGGGAGATAGGGATGTTGGGCGTGAGGGGCAGGCACTAGAGGGAGAAAGGAAAATTGGGCGTGAGGGGCGGGTACTAGAGAGAGATAGGGATATTGGGTGTGAGGGGCAGGTACTAGAGGGAGCTAGGGATATTGGGCGTGAGGGACGGATACTAGAGGGGGATAGGGATATTGGGCGTGAGGGGCAGGTACTAATGGGAGATTGGGATATTGGGCGTGAGGGGCAGGTACTAGAGGGAGATAGGGATATTGGGCGTGAGGGGCGGGTACTAGAGGGAGATAGGGATATTGGGCGTGAGGGGCGGGTACTAGAGGGAGATAGGGATATTGGGCGTGAGGGGCAGGTTCTAGAGGGAGATAGGGATATTGGGCGTGAGGGGCGGGTACTAGAGGGAGATAGGGATATTGGGCGTGAGGGGCAGGTACTAGAGGGAGCTAGGGATATTGGGCGTGAGGGACGGATACTAGAGGGGGATAGGGATATTGGGCGTGAGGGGCAGGTACTAATGGGAGATTGGGATATTGGGCGTCAGGGGCAGGTACTAGAGGGAGATAGGGATATTGGGCGTGAGGGGCGGGTACTAGAGGGAGATAGGGATATTGGGCGTGAGGGGCGGGTACTAGAGGGAGATAGGGATATTGGGCGTGAGGGGCAGGTTCTAGAGGGAGATAGGGATATTGGGCGTGAGGGGCAGGTACTAGAGGGAGATAGGGATATTGGGCGTGAGGGGCAGGTACTCGAGGGAGATTGGGATATTAGGCGTGAGGGGCGGGTACTAGAGGGAGATAGGGATATTGGGCGAGAGGAGCAGGTACTAGAGGGAGATAGGGATATTGGGCGTAAGGGGCAGGTACAAGAGGGAGATAAGGATATTGGGCGTGAGGGGCGGGTACTAGAGGGAGACAGGGATATTGGGCGTGAGGGGCAGGTACTAAAGGGAGATAGGTATATTGAGCGTGAGGGGCAGGTACTAGAGGGAGATAGGGATATTGGGCGTGAGGGGCAGGTACTAGAGGGAGATAGGGATATTGGGCATGAGGGCCAGGTACTAGAGGGAGATAGGGATAATGGGCGTGAGGGGCAGGTACTAGAGGGAGATAGGGATATAGGGCGTGAGGGGCAGGTACTAGAGGGAGATAGGGATATTGGGCGTGAGGGGCGGGTACTAGAGGGAGATAGGGATATTGGGCGTGAGGGGCGGGTACTAGAGGGAGATAGGGATATTGGGCGTGAGGGGCAGGTACTAAAGGGAGATAGGGATATTGGGCGTGAGGGGCAGGTACTAGAGGGAGATAGGGATATTGGGCGTGAGGGGCAGGTACTAGAGGGAGATAGGGATATTGGGCGTATGGGGCAGGTACTAGAGGGAGATAGGGATATTGGGCGTGAGGGGCGGGTACTAGAGGGAGATAGGGATATTGGGCGTGATTGGCAGGTACTAGAGGGAGATAGGGATATTGGGCGTGAGGGGCAGGTACTAGAGGGAGATTGGGATATTAGGCGTCAGGGGCGGGTACTAGAGGGAGATAGGGATATTGGGCGTGAGGGGCAGGTACTAGAGGGAGATAGGGATATTGGGCGTAAGGGGCAGGTACAAGAGGGAGATAGGGATATTGGGCGTGAGGGGCGGGTACTAGAGGGAGACAGGGATATTGGGCGTGAGGGGCAGGTACTAGGGGAGATAGGGATATTGGGCGTGAGGGGCAGGTACTAGAGGGAGATAGGGATATTGGGCGTGAGAGGCAGGTACTAGAGGGAGATAGGGATATTGGGCATGAGGGGCGGGTACTAGAGGGAGATAGGGATATTGGGCATGAGGGGCAGGTACTAGAGGGAGATAGGGATATTGGGCGTGAGAGGCAGCTACTAGAGGGAGATAGGGAAAATGGGCGTGAGGGGCAGGTACTAGAGGGAGATAGGGATATAGGGCGTGAGGGGCAGGTACTAGAGGGAGATAGGGATATTGGGCGTGAGGGGCAGGTACTAGAGGGAGATAGGGATATTGGGCGTGAGGGGCGGGTACTAGAGGGAGATAGGGATATTGGGCGTGAGGGGCAGGTACTAAAGGGAGATAGGGATATTGGGCGTGAGGGGCAGGTACTAGAGGGAGATAGGGATATTGGGCGTGAGGGGCGGGTACTAGAGGGAGATAGGGAGTGAGGGGCGGGTACTAGAGGGAGATAGGGATATTGGGCGTGGGGGGCAGGTACTAGAGGGAGATAGGGATATTGGACTTGAGAGGCAGGTACTAGAGGGAGATAGGGATATTGGTTGTGAGGGGCGGATTCTAGAGGGAGATAGGGATATTGGGCTTGAGGGGCGGGTACTAGAGGGAGATAGGGATATTGGGCATAAGGGGCGGGTACTAGAGGGAGATAGGGATATAGGCCGTGAGGGGCAGGTACTAGAGGGAGATAGGGATATAGGCCGTGAGGGGCGGGTACTAGAGGGAGATAGGGATATTGGGCGTGAGGGGCAGGTACTAGAGGGAGATAGGGATATTGGGCGTGTGGAGCAGTTACTAGAGTGAGATAGGGATATTGAGCGTGAGGGGCAGGTACTAGAGGGAGATAGGGATATTGGGCGTCAGGGGCAGGTACTAGAGGGAGATAGGGGTATTGGGCGTGAGGGGCAGGTACTAGAGGGAGATAGGGATATTGGGCGTGAGGGGCGGGTACTAGAGAGAGATAGGGATATTGGGTGTGAGGGGCAGGTACTAGAGGGAGATAGGGATATTGGAATTGAGAGGCGGGTACTAGAGGGAGACAGGGATATTGGGCGTGAGGGGCGGGTACTAGAGGGAGATAGGGATATTAGGCGTTAGGGGCAGGTACTAGAGGGAGATAGGGATATTGGGCATGAGGGGCGGGTACTAGAGGGAGATAGGGATATTGGGCGTGAGGGGCAGGTACTAGAGGGAGATAGGGATATTGGGCGTGAGGGGCGGGTACTAGAGGGAGATAGGGATATTGGGCGTGAGGGGCAGGTACTAGAGGGAGATAGGGATATTGGGAGTGAGGGGCAGGTACTAGAGGGAGATTGGGATATTAGGCGTGAGGGGCGGGTACTAGAGGGAGATAGGGATATTGGGCGTGAGGTGCAGGTACTAGAGGGAGATAGGGATATTGGGCGTGAGGGGCAGGTACAAGAGGGAGATAAGGATATTGGGCGTGAGGGGCGGGTACTAGAGGGAGATAGGGATATTGGGCGTGAGGGGCGGGTACTAGAGGGAGATAGGGATATTGGGCGTGAGGGGCGGGTACTAGAGGGAGATAGGAATATTGGGCATGAGGGGCGGGTACTAGAGGGAGATAGGGATATTGGGCGTGAGGGGCGGGTACTAGAGGGAGATAGGGATATTGGGCATGAGAGGCAGGTACTAGAGGGAGATAGGGATAATGGGCGTGAGGGGCAGGTACTAGAGGGAGATAGGGATATAGGGCGTGAGGGGCAGGTACTAGAGGGAGATAGGGATATAGGGCGTGAGGGGCGGGTACTAGAGGGAGATAAGGATATTGGGCGTGAGGGGCGGGTACTAGAGGGAGATAGGGATATTGGGCATGAGGGGCGGGTACTAGAGGGAGATAGGGATATTGGGCGTGAGGGGCGGGTACTAGAGGGAGATAGGGATATTGGGCATGAGAGGCAGGTACTAGAGGGAGATAGGGATAATGGGCGTGAGGGGCAGGTACTAGAGGGAGATAGGGATATAGGGCGTGAGGGGCAGGTACTAGAGGGAGATAGGGATATTGGGCGTGAGGGGCAGGTACTAGAGGGAGATAGGGATATTGGGCGTGAGGGGCGGGTACTAGAGGGAGATAGGGATATTGGGCATGAGGGGCAGGTACTAAAGGGAGATAGGGATATTGGGCGTGAGGGGCAGGTACTAGAGGGAGATAGGGATATTGGGCGTGAGGGGCAGGTACTAGAGGGAGATAGGGATATTGGGCGTGAGGGGCAGGTACTAGAGGGAGATAGGGATATAGGGCGTGAGGGGCAGGTACTAGAGGGAGATAGGGATAATGGGCGTGAGGGGCAGGTACTAGAGGGAGATAGGGATATTGGGCGTGAGGGGCGAGTACTAGAGGGAGATAGGGATATTGGGCGTGAGGGGCGGGTACTAGAGGGAGATAGGGATATTGGGCATGGGGGGCAGGTACTAGAGGGAGATAGGGATATTGGACTTGAGAGGCAGGTACTAGAGGGAGATAGGGATATTGGGTGTGAGGGGCGGATACTAGAGGGAGATAGGGATATTGGGCTTGAGGGGCGGGTACTAGAGGGAGATAGGGATATTGGGCATGAGGGGCGGGTACTAGAGGGAGATAGGGATATAGGCCGTGAGGGGCGTTTACTAGAGGGAGATAGTGATATAGGCCGTGAGGGGCGGGTACTAGAGGGAGATAGGGATATTGGGCGTGAGGGGCAGGTACAAGAGGGAGATAGGGATATTGGGCGTCAGGGGCAGGTACTAGAGGGAGATAGGGGTATTGGGCGTGAGGGACAGGTACTAGAGGGAGATAGGGATATTGGGCGTGAGGGGCGGGTACTAGAGAGAGATAGGGATATTGGGTGTGAGGGGCAGGTACTAGAGGGAGATAGAGATATTGGACTTGAGAGGCGGGTACTAGAGGGAGACAGGGATATTGGGCGTGAGGGGCGGGTACTAGAGGGAGATAGGGATATTGGGCGTTAGGGGCAGGTACTAGAGGGAGATAGGGATATTGGACTTGAGAGGCGGGTACTAGAGGGAGACAGGGATATTGGGCGTGAGGGGCTGGTACTAGAGGGAGATAGGGATATTAGGCGTTAGGGGCAGGTACTAGAGGGAGATAGGGATATTGGGCGTGAGGGGCAGGTACTAGAGGGAGATAGGGATATTGGGCGTGAGGGGCAGGTACTAGAGGGAGATAGGGATATTGGGCGTGAGGGGCGGGTATTAGAGGGAGATAGGGATAATGGGCGTGAGGGGCAGGTACTAGAGGGAGATAGGGATATTGGGCGTGAGGGGCGGGTACTAGAGGGAGATAGGGATATTGGGCGTGAGGGGCAGGTACTAGAGGGAGATTGGGATATTAGGCGTCAGGGGCGGGTACTAGAGGGAGATAGGGATATTGGGCGTGAGGGGCAGGTATTAGAGGGAGATAGGGATATTGGGCGTGAGAGGCAGGTACTAGAGGGAGATAGGGATAATGGGCGTGAGGGGCAGGTACTAGAGGGAGATAGGGATATAGGGCGTGAGGGGCAGGTACTAGAGGGAGATAGGGATATTGGGCGTGAGGGGCAGGTACTAGAGGGAGATAGGGATATTGGGCGTAAGGGGCAGGTACAAGAGGGAGATAGGGATATTGGGCGTGAGGGGCGGGTACTAGAGGGAGACAGGGATATTGGGCGTGAGGGGCAGGTACTAGAGGGATATAGGGATATTGGGCGTGAGGGGCGGGTACTAGAGGGAGATATGGATAATGGGAGTGAGGGGCAGGTACTAGAGGGAGATAGGGATATTGGGCGTGAGAGGCAGGTACTAGAGGGAGATAGGGATATTGGGCATGAGGGGCGGGTACTAGAGGGAGATAGGGATATTGGGCATGAGGGGCAGGTACTAGAGGGAGATAGGGATATTGGGCGTGAGAGGCAGGTACTAGAGGGAGATAGGGATAATGGGCGTGAGGGGCAGGTACTAGAGGGAGATAGGGATATAGGGCGTGAGGGGCAGGTACTAGAGGGAGATAGGGATATTGGGCGTGAGGGGCAGGTACTAGAGGGAGATAGGGATATTGGGCGTGAGGGGCGGGTACTAGAGGGAGATAGGGATATTGGGCGTGAGGGGCAGGTACTAAAGGGAGATAGGGATATTGGGCGTGAGGGGCAGGTACTAGAGGGAGATAGGGATATTGGGCGTGAGGGGCAGGTACTAGAGGGAGATAGGGATATTGGGCGTGAGGGGCAGGTACTAGAGGGAGATAGGGATATAGGGCGTGAGGGGCAGGTACTAGAGGGAGATAGGGATAATGGGCGTGAGGGGCAGGTACTAGAGGGAGATAGGGATATTGGGCGTGAGGGGCGAGTACTAGAGGGAGATAGGGATATTGGGCGTGAGGGGCGGGTACTAGAGGGAGATAGGGATATAGGGCGTGGGGGGCAGGTACTAGAGGGAGATAGGGATATTGGACTTGAGAGGCAGGTACTAGAGGGAAATAGGGATATTGGGTGTGAGGGGCGGATACTAGAGGGAGATAGGGATATTGGGCTTGAGGGGCGGGTACTAGAGGGAGATAGGGATATTGGGCATGAGGGGCGGGTACTAGAGGGAGATAGGGATATAGGCCGTGAGGGGCGTTTACTAGAGGGAGATAGTGATATAGGCCGTGAGGGGCGGGTACTAGAGGGAGATAGGGATATTGGGCGTGAGGGGCAGGTACAAGAGGGAGATAGGGATATTGGGCGTGAGGAGCAGGTACTAGAGTGAGATAGGGATATTGAGCGTGAGGGGCAGGTACTAGAGGGAGATAGGGATATTGGGCGTCAGGGGCAGGTACTAGAGGGAGATAGGGGTATTGGGCGTGAGGGGCAGGTAGTAGAGGGAGATAGGGATATTGGGCGTGAGGGGCGGGTACTAGAGAGAGATAGGGATATTGGGTGTGAGGGGCAGGTACTAGAGGGAGATAGAGATATTGGACTTGAGAGGCGGGTACTAGAGGGAGACAGGGATATTGGGCGTGAGGGGCGGGTACTAGAGGGAGATAGGGATATTGGGCGTTAGGGGCAGGTACTAGAGGGAGATAGGGATATTGGACTTGAGAGGCGGGTACTAGAGGGAGACAGGGATATTGGGCGTGAGGGGCGGGTACTAGAGGGAGATAGGGATATTAGGCGTTAGGGGCAGGTACTAGAGGGAGATAGGGATATTGGGCGTGAGGGGCAGGTACTAGAGGGAGATAGGTTTATTGGGCGTGAGGGGCAGGTACTAGAGGGAGATAGGGATATTGGGCGTGAGGGGCGGGTATTAGAGGGAGATAGGGATAATGGGCGTGAGGGGCAGGTACTAGAGGGAGATAGGGATATTGGGCGTGAGGGGCAGGTACTAGAGGGAGATTGGGATATTAGGCGTCAGGGGCGGGTACTAGAGGGAGATAGGGATATTGGGCGTGAGGGGCAGGTACTAGAGGGAGATAGGGATATTGGGCGTAAGGGGCAGGTACAAGAGGGAGATAGGGATATTGGGCATGAGGGGCGGGTACTAGAGGGAGACAGGGATATTGGGCGTGAGGGGCAGGTACTAGGGGAGATAGGGATATTGGGCGTGAGGGGCAGGTACTAGAGGGAGATAGGGATATTGGGCTTGAGGGGCGGGTACTAGAGGGAGATAGGGATATTGGGCGTGAGGGGCAGGTACTAAAGGGAGATAGGGATATTGGGCGTGAGGGGCAGGTACTAGAGGGAGATAGGGATATTGGGCGTGAGGGGCAGGTACTAGAGGGAGATAGGGATATAGGGCGTGAGGGGCAGGTACTAGAGGGAGATAGGGATATAGGGCGTGAGGGGCAGGTACTAGAGGGAGATAGGGATAATGGGCGTGAGGGGCAGGTACTAGAGGGAGATAGGGATATTGGGCGTGAGGGGCGAGTACTAGAGGGAGATAGGGATATTGGGCGTTAAGGGCGGGTACTAGAGGGAGATAGGGATATTGGGCGTGGGGGGCAGGTACTAGAGGGAGATAGGGATATTGGACTTGAGAGGCAGGTACTAGAGGGAGATAGGGATATTGGGTGTGAGGGGCGGATACTAGAGGGAGATAGGGATATTGGGCTTGAGGGGCGGGTACTAGAGGGAGATAGGGATATTGGGTGTGAGGGGCAGGTACTAGAGGGAGATAGGGATATTGGAATTGAGAGGCGGGTACTAGAGGGAGACAGGGATATTGGGCGTGAGGGGCGGGTACTAGAGGGAGATAGGGATATTAGGCGTTAGGGGCAGGTACTAGAGGGAGATAGGGATATTGGGCATGAGGGGCGGGTACTAGAGGGAGATAGGGATATTGGGCGTGAGGGGCGAGTACTAGAGGGAGATAGGGATATTGGGCGTGAGGGGCGGGTACTAGAGGGAGATAGGGATATTGGGCATGGGGGGCAGGTACTAGAGGGAGATAGGGATATTGGACTTGAGAGGCAGGTACTAGAGGGAGATAGGGATATTGGGTGTGAGGGGCGGGTACTAGAGGGAGATAGGGATATTGGGCATGGGGGGCAGGTACTAGAGGGAGATAGGGATATTGGACTTGAGAGGCAGGTACTAGAGGGAGATAGGGATATTGGGTGTGAGGGGCGGATACTAGAGGGAGATAGGGATATTGGGCTTGAGGGGCGGGTACTAGAGGGAGACAGGGATATTGGGCGTGAGGGGCGGGTACTAGAGGGAGATAGGGATATTAGGCGTTAGGGGCAGGTACTAGAGGGAGATAGGGATATTGGGCATGAGGGGCGGGTACTAGAGGGAGATAGGGATATTGGGCGTGAGGGGCGGGTACTAGAGGGAGATAGGGATATTGGGCGTGAGGGGCAGGTACTAGAGGGAGATAGGGATATTGGGAGTGAGGGGCAGGTACTAGAGGGAGATTGGGATATTAGGCGTGAGGGGCGGGTACTAGAGGGAGATAGGGATATTGGGCGTGAGGGGCAGGTACTAGAGGGAGATAGGGATATTGGGCGTGAGGGGCAGGTACAAGAGGGAGATAAGGATATTGGGCGTGAGGGGCGGGTACTAGAGGGAGATAGGGATATTGGGCGTGAGGGGCGGGTACTAGAGGGAGATAGGGATATTGGGCATGAGGGGCGGGTACTAGAGGGAGATAGGGATATTGGGCGTGAGGGGCGGGTACTAGAGCGAGATAGGGATATTGGGCGTGAGGGGCGGGTACTAGAGGGAGATAGGGATATTGGGCGTGAGGGGCAGGTACAAGAGGAAGATAGAGATATTGGGCGTGAGGGGCGGATACTAGAGGGAGATAGGGATATTGGGCGTGAGGGGCGGGTACTAGAGGGAGATAGGGATATTGGGCATGAGGGGCGGGTACTAGAGGGAGATAGGGATATAGGCCGTGGGGGGCGGGTACTAGAGGGAGATAGGGATATAGGCCGTGAGGGGCGGGTACTAGAGGGAGATAGGGATATTGGGCGTGAGGGGCAGGTACAAGAGGGAGATAGGGATATTGGGCGTGAGGAGCAGGTACTAGAGTGAGATAGGGATATTGAGCGTGAGGGGCAGGTACTAGAGGGAGATAGGGATATTGGGCGTCAGGGGCAGGTACTAGAGGGAGATAGGGATGTTGGGCGTGATGGGCAGGCACTAGAGGGAGAAAGGAATATTGGGCGTGAGGGGCGGGTACTAGAGAGAGATAGGGATATTGGGTGTGAGGGGCAGGTACTAGAGGGAGACAGGGATATTGGGCGTGAGGGGCGGGTACTAGAGGGAGATAGGGATATTGGGTGTGAGGGGCAGGTACTAGAGGGAGATAGGGATAATGGGCGTGAGGGGCAGGTACTAGAGGGAGATAGGGATATTGGGCGTGAGAGGCAGGCACTAGAGGGAGATAGGGATATTGGGCGTGAGAGGCAGCTACTAGAGGGAGATAGGGAAAATGGGCGTGAGGGGCAGGTACTAGAGGGAGATAGGGATACAGGGCGTGAGGGGCAGGTACTAGAGGGAGATAGGGATATTGGGCGTCAGGGGCAGGTACTAGAGGGAGATAGGGATATTGGGCGTGAGGGGCAGGCACTAGAGGGAGAAAGGAATATTGGGCGTGAGGGGCGGGTACTAGAGAGAGATAGGGATATTGGGTGTGAGGGGCAGGTACTAGGGGAGATAGGGATATTGGGCATGAGGGGCAGGTACTAGAGGGAGATAGGGATATTGGGCGTGAGAGGCAGGTACTAGAGGGAGATAGGGATATTGGGCATGAGGGGCGGGTACTAGAGGGAGATAGGGATATTGGGGATGAGGGGCAGGTCTAGAGGGAGATAGGGATATTGGGCGTGAGAGGCAGCTACTAGAGGGAGATAGGGAAAATGGGCGTGAGGGGCAGGTACTAGAGGGAGATAGGGATATAGGGCGTGAGGGGCAGGTACTAGAGGGAGATAGGGATATTGGGCGTGATGGGCAGGTACTAGAGGGAGATAGGGATATTGGGCGTGAGGGGCGGGTACTAGAGGGAGATAGGGATATTGGGCGTGAGGGGCAGGTACTAAAGGGAGATAGGGATATTGGGCGTGAGGGGCAGGTACTAGAGGGAGATAGGGATATTGGGCGTGAGGGGCGGGTACTAGAGGGAGATAGGGAGTGAGGGGCGGGTACTAGAGGGAGATAGGGATATTGGGCGTGGGGGGCAGGTACTAGAGGGAGATAGGGATATTGGACTTGAGAGGCAGGTACTAGAGGGAGATAGGGATATTGGTTGTGAGGGGCGGATTCTAGAGGGAGATAGGGATATTGGGCTTGAGGGGCGGGTACTAGAGGGAGATAGGGATATTGGGCATAAGGGGCGGGTACTAGAGGGAGATAGGGATATAGGCCGTGAGGGGCAGGTACTAGAGGGAGATAGGGATATAGGCCGTGAGGGGCGGGTACTAGAGGGAGATAGGGATATTGGGCGTGAGGGGCAGGTACAAGAGGGAGATAGGGATATTGGGCGTGTGGAGCAGGTACTAGAGTGAGATAGGGATATTGAGCGTGAGGGGCAGGTACTAGAGGGAGATAGGGATATTGGGCGTCAGGGGCAGGTACTAGAGGGAGATAGGGGTATTGGGCGTGAGGGGCAGGTACTAGAGGGAGATAGGGATATTGGGCGTGAGGGGCGGGTACTAGAGAGAGATAGGGATATTGGGTGTGAGGGGCAGGTACTAGAGGGAGATAGGGATATTGGAATTGAGAGGCGGGTACTAGAGGGAGACAGGGATATTGGGCGTGAGGGGCGGGTACTAGAGGGAGATAGGGATATTAGGCGTTAGGGGCAGGTACTAGAGGGAGATAGGGATATTGGGCATGAGGGGCGGGTACTAGAGGGAGATAGGGATATTGGGCGTGAGGGGCAGGTACTAGAGGGAGATAGGGATATTGGGCGTGAGGGGCGGGTACTAGAGGGAGATAGGGATATTGGGCGTGAGGGGCAGGTACTAGAGGGAGATAGGGATATTGGGAGTGAGGGGCAGGTACTAGAGGGAGATTGGGATATTAGGCGTGAGGGGCGGGTACTAGAGGGAGATAGGGATATTGGGCGTGAGGGGCAGGTACTAGAGGGAGATAGGGATATTGGGCGTGAGGGGCAGGTACAAGAGGGAGATAAGGATATTGGGCGTGAGGGGCGGGTACTAGAGGGAGATAGGGATATTGGGCGTGAGGGGCGGGTACTAGAGGGAGATACGGATATTGGGCGTTAGGGGCGGGTACTAGAGGGAGATAGGGATATTGGGCATGAGGGGCGGGTACTAGAGGGAGATAGGGATATTGGGCGTGAGGGGCGGGTACTGGAGGGAGATAGGGATATTGGGCATGAGAGGCAGGTACTAGAGGGAGATAGGGATAATGGGCGTGAGGGGCAGGTACTAGAGGGAGATAGGGATATAGGGCGTGAGGGGCAGGTACTAGAGGGAGATAGGGATATAGGGCGTGAGGGGCGGGTACTAGAGGGAGATAAGGATATTGGGCGTGAGGGGCGGGTACTAGAGGGAGATAGGGATATTGGGCATGAGGGGCGGGTACTAGAGGGAGATAGGGATATTGGGCGTGAGGGGCGGGTACTAGAGGGAGATAGGGATATTGGGCATGAGAGGCAGGTACTAGAGGGAGATAGGGATAATGGGCGTGAGGGGCAGGTACAAGAGGGAGATAGGGATATTGGGCGTGTGGAGCAGGTACTAGAGTGAGATAGGGATATTGAGCGTGAGGGGCAGGTACTAGAGGGAGATAGGGATATTGGGCGTCAGGGGCAGGTACTAGAGGGAGATAGGGGTATTGGGCGTGAGGGGCAGGTACTAGAGGGAGATAGGGATATTGGGCGTGAGGGGCGGGTACTAGAGAGAGATAGGGATATTGGGTGTGAGGGGCAGGTACTAGAGGGAGATAGGGATATTGGAATTGAGAGGCGGGTACTAGAGGGAGACAGGGATATTGGGCGTGAGGGGCGGGTACTAGAGGGAGATAGGGATATTAGGCGTTAGGGGCAGGTACTAGAGGGAGATAGGGATATTGGGCATGAGGGGCGGGTACTAGAGGGAGATAGGGATATTGGGCGTGAGGGGCAGGTACTAGAGGGAGATAGGGATATTGGGCGTGAGGGGCGGGTACTAGAGGGAGATAGGGATATTGGGCGTGAGGGGCAGGTACTAGAGGGAGATAGGGATATTGGGAGTGAGGGGCAGGTACTAGAGGGAGATTGGGATATTAGGCGTGAGGGGCGGGTACTAGAGGGAGATAGGGATATTGGGCGTGAGGGGCAGGTACTAGAGGGAGATAGGGATATTGGGCGTGAGGGGCAGGTACAAGAGGGAGATAAGGATATTGGGCTTGAGGGGCGGGTACTAGAGGGAGATAGGGATATTGGGCGTGAGGGGCGGGTACTAGAGGGAGATACGGATATTGGGCGTTAGGGGCGGGTACTAGAGGGAGATAGGGATATTGGGCATGAGGGGCGGGTACTAGAGGGAGATAGGGATATTGGGCGTGAGGGGCGGGTACTGGAGGGAGATAGGGATATTGGGCATGAGAGGCAGGTACTAGAGGGAGATAGGGATAATGGGCGTGAGGGGCAGGTACTAGAGGGAGATAGGGATATAGGGCGTGAGGGGCAGGTACTAGAGGGAGATAGGGATATAGGGCGTGAGGGGCGGGTACTAGAGGGAGATAAGGATATTGGGCGTGAGGGGCGGGTACTAGAGGGAGATAGGGATATTGGGCATGAGGGGCGGGTACTAGAGGGAGATAGGGATATTGGGCGTGAGGGGCGGGTACTAGAGGGAGATAGGGATATTGGGCATGAGAGGCAGGTACTAGAGGGAGATAGGGATAATGGGCGTGAGGGGCAGGTACTAGAGGGAGATAGGGATATAGGGCTTGAGGGGCAGGTACTAGAGGGAGATAGGGATATTGGGCGTGAGGGGCAGGTACTAGAGGGAGATAGGGATATTGGGCGTGAGGGGCGGGTACTAGAGGGAGATAGGGATATTGGGCATGAGGGGCAGGTACTAAAGGGAGATAGGGATATTGGGCGTGAGGGGCAGGTACTAGAGGGAGATAGGGATATTGGGCGTGAGGGGCAGGTACTAGAGGGAGATAGGGATATTGGGCGTGAGGGGCAGGTACTAGAGGGAGATAGGGATATAGGGCGTGAGGGGCAGGTACTAGAGGGAGATAGGGATAATGGGCGTGAGGGGCAGGTACTAGAGGGAGATAGGGATATTGGGCGTGAGGGGCGAGTACTAGAGGGAGATAGGGATATTGGGCGTGAGGGGCGGGTACTAGAGGGAGATAGGGATATTGGGCATGGGGGGCAGGTACTAGAGGGAGATAGGGATATTGGACTTGAGAGGCAGGTACTAGAGGGAGATAGGGATATTGGGTGTGAGGGGCGGATACTAGAGGGAGATAGGGATATTGGGCTTGAGGGGCGGGTACTAGAGGGAGATAGGGATATTGGGCATGAGGGGCGGGTACTAGAGGGAGATAGGGATATAGGCCGTGAGGGGCGTTTACTAGAGGGAGATAGTGATATAGGCCGTGAGGGGCGGGTACTAGAGGGAGATAGGGATATTGGGCGTGAGGGGCAGGTACAAGAGGGAGATAGGGATATTGGGCGTCAGGGGCAGGTACTAGAGGGAGATAGGGGTATTGGGCGTGAGGGGCAGGTACTAGAGGGAGATAGGGATATTGGGCGTGAGGGGCGGGTACTAGAGAGAGATAGGGATATTGGGTGTGAGGGGCAGGTACTAGAGGGAGATAGAGATATTGGACTTGAGAGGCGGGTACTAGAGGGAGACAGGGATATTGGGCGTGAGGGGCGGGTACTAGAGGGAGATAGGGATATTGGGCGTTAGGGGCAGGTACTAGAGGGAGATAGGGATATTGGACTTGAGAGGCGGGTACTAGAGGGAGACAGGGATATTGGGCGTGAGGGGCTGGTACTAGAGGGAGATAGGGATATTAGGCGTTAGGGGCAGGTACTAGAGGGAGATAGGGATATTGGGCGTGAGGGGCAGGTACTAGAGGGAGATAGGGATATTGGGCGTGAGGGGCAGGTACTAGAGGGAGATAGGGATATTGGGCGTGAGGGGCGGGTATTAGAGGGAGATAGGGATAATGGGCGTGAGGGGCAGGTACTAGAGGGAGATAGGGATATAGGGCGTGAGGGGCAGGTACTAGAGGGAGATTGGGATATTAGGCGTCAGGGGCGGGTACTAGAGGGAGATAGGGATATTGGGCGTGAGGGGCAGGTACTAGAGGGAGATAGGGATATTGGGCGTGAGAGGCAGGTACTAGAGGGAGATAGGGATAATGGGCGTGAGGGGCAGGTACTAGAGGGAGATAGGGATATAGGGCGTGAGGGGCAGGTACTAGAGGGAGATAGGGATATTGGGCGTGAGGGGCAGGTACTAGAGGGAGATAGGGATATTGGGCGTAAGGGGCAGGTACAAGAGGGAGATAGGGATATTGGGCGTGAGGGGCGGGTACTAGAGGGAGACAGGGATATTGGGCGTGAGGGGCAGGTACTAGAGGGATATAGGGATATTGGGCGTGAGGGGCGGGTACTAGAGGGAGATATGGATAATGGGAGTGAGGGGCAGGTACTAGAGGGAGATAGGGATATTGGGCGTGAGAGGCAGGTACTAGAGGGAGATAGGGATATTGGGCATGAGGGGCGGGTACTAGAGGGAGATAGGGATATTGGGCATGAGGGGCAGGTACTAGAGGGAGATAGGGATATTGGGCGTGACAGGCAGGTACTAGAGGGAGATAGGGATAATGGGCGTGAGGGGCAGGTACTAGAGGGAGATAGGGATATAGGGCGTGAGGGGCAGGTACTAGAGGGAGATAGGGATATTGGGTGTGAGGGGCAGGTACTAGAGGGAGATAGGGATATTGGGCGTGAGGGGCGGGTACTAGAGGGAGATAGGGATATTGGGCGTGAGGGGCAGGTACTAGAGGGAGATAGGGATATAGGGCGTGAGGGGCAGGTACTAGAGGGAGATAGGGATAATGGGCGTGAGGGGCAGGTACTAGAGGGAGATAGGGATATTGGGCGTGAGGGGCGAGTACTAGAGGGAGATAGGGATATTGGGCGTGAGGGGCGGGTACTAGAGGGAGATAGGGATATTGGACTTGAGAGGCAGGTACTAGAGGGAGATAGGGATATTGGGTGTGAGGGGCGGATACTAGAGGGAGATAGGGATATTGGGCGTGAGGGGCGGGTACTAGAGGGAGATAGGGATATTGGGCATGGGGGGCAGGTACTAGAGGGAGATAGGGATATTGGACTTGAGAGGCAGGTACTAGAGGGAGATAGGGATATTGGGTGTGAGGGGCGGATACTAGAGGGAGATAGGGATATTGGGCTTGAGGGGCGGGTACTAGAGGGAGATAGGGATATTGGGCATGAGGGGCGGGTACTAGAGGGAGATAGGGATATAGGCCGTGAGGGGCGTTTACTAGAGGGAGATAGTGATATAGGCCGTGAGGGGCGGGTACTAGAGGGAGATAGGGATATTGGGCGTGAGGGGCAGGTACAAGAGGGAGATAGGGATATTGGGCGTCAGGGGCAGGTACTAGAGGGAGATAGGGGTATTGGGCGTGAGGGGCAGGTACTAGAGGGAGATAGGGATATTGGGCGTGAGGGGCGGGTACTAGAGAGAGATAGGGATATTGGGTGTGAGGGGCAGGTACTAGAGGGAGATAGAGATATTGGACTTGAGAGGCGGGTACTAGAGGGAGACAGGGATATTGGGCGTGAGGGGCGGGTACTAGAGGGAGATAGGGATATTGGGCGTTAGGGGCAGGTACTAGAGGGAGATAGGGATATTGGACTTGAGAGGCGGGTACTAGAGGGAGACAGGGATATTGGGCGTGAGGGGCTGGTACTAGAGGGAGATAGGGATATTAGGCGTTAGGGGCAGGTACTAGAGGGAGATAGGGATATTGGGCGTGAGGGGCAGGTACTAGAGGGAGATAGGGATATTGGGCGTGAGGGGCAGGTACTAGAGGGAGATAGGGATATTGGGCGTGAGGGGCGGGTATTAGAGGGAGATAGGGATAATGGGCGTGAGGGGCAGGTACTAGAGGGAGATAGGGATATAGGGCGTGAGGGGCAGGTACTAGAGGGAGATTGGGATATTAGGCGTCAGGGGCGGGTACTAGAGGGAGATAGGGATATTGGGCGTGAGGGGCAGGTACTAGAGGGAGATAGGGATATTGGGCGTGAGAGGCAGGTACTAGAGGGAGATAGGGATAATGGGCGTGAGGGGCAGGTACTAGAGGGAGATAGGGATATAGGGCGTGAGGGGCAGGTACTAGAGGGAGATAGGGATATTGGGCGTAAGGGGCAGGTACAAGAGGGAGATAGGGATATTGGGCGTGAGGGGCGGGTACTAGAGGGAGACAGGGATATTGGGCGTGAGGGGCAGGTACTAGAGGGATATAGGGATATTGGGCGTGAGGGGCGGGTACTAGAGGGAGATATGGATAATGGGAGTGAGGGGCAGGTACTAGAGGGAGATAGGGATATTGGGCGTGAGAGGCAGGTACTAGAGGGAGATAGGGATATTGGGCATGAGGGGCGGGTACTAGAGGGAGATAGGGATATTGGGCATGAGGGGCAGGTACTAGAGGGAGATAGGGATATTGGGCGTGACAGGCAGGTACTAGAGGGAGATAGGGATAATGGGCGTGAGGGGCAGGTACTAGAGGGAGATAGGGATATAGGGCGTGAGGGGCAGGTACTAGAGGGAGACAGGGATATTGGGCGTGAGGGGCAGGTACTAGAGGGATATAGGGATATTGGGCGTGAGGGGCGGGTACTAGAGGGAGATATGGATAATGGGAGTGAGGGGCAGGTACTAGAGGGAGATAGGGATATTGGGCGTGAGAGGCAGGTACTAGAGGGAGATAGGGATATTGGGCATGAGGGGCGGGTACTAGAGGGAGATAGGGATATTGGGCATGAGGGGCAGGTACTAGAGGGAGATAGGGATATTGGGCGTGACAGGCAGGTACTAGAGGGAGATAGGGATAATGGGCGTGAGGGGCAGGTACTAGAGGGAGATAGGGATATAGGGCGTGAGGGGCAGGTACTAGAGGGAGATAGGGATATTGGGTGTGAGGGGCAGGTACTAGAGGGAGATAGGGATATTGGGCGTGAGGGGCGGGTACTAGAGGGAGATAGGGATATTGGGCGTGAGGGGCAGGTACTAAAGGGAGATAGGGATATTGGGCGTGAGGGGCAGGTACTAGAGGGAGATAGGGATATTGGGCGTGAGGGGCAGGTACTAGAGGGAGATAGGGATATTGGGCGTGAGGGGCAGGTACTAGAGGGAGATAGGGATATAGGGCGTGAGGGGCAGGTACTAGAGGGAGATAGGGATAATGGGCGTGAGGGGCAGGTACTAGAGGGAGATAGGGATATTGGGCGTGAGGGGCGAGTACTAGAGGGAGATAGGGATATTGGGCGTGAGGGGCGGGTACTAGAGGGAGATAGGGATATTGGGCGTGGGGGGCAGGTACTAGAGGGAGATAGGGATATTGGACTTGAGAGGCAGGTACTAGAGGGAGATAGGGATATTGGGTGTGAGGGGCGGATACTAGAGGGAGATAGGGATATTGGGCTTGAGGGGCGGGTACTAGAGGGAGATAGGGATATTGGGCATGAGGGGCGGGTACTAGAGGGAGATAGGGATATAGGCCGTGAGGGGCGTTTACTAGAGGGAGATAGTGATATAGGCCGTGAGGGGCGGGTACTAGAGGGAGATAGGGATATTGGGCGTGAGGGGCAGGTACAAAAGGGAGATAGGGATATTGGGCGTGAGGAGCAGGTACTAGAGTGAGATAGGGATATTGAGCGTGAGGGGCAGGTACTAGAGGGAGATAGGGATATTGGGCGTCAGGGGCAGGTACTAGAGGGAGATAGGGGTATTGGGCGTGAGGGGCAGGTACTAGAGGGAGATAGGGATATTGGGCGTGAGGGGCGGGTACTAGAGAGAGATAGGGATATTGGGTGTGAGGGGCAGGTACTAGAGGGAGATAGAGATATTGGACTTGAGAGGCGGGTACTAGAGGGAGACAGGGATATTGGGCGTGAGGGGCGGGTACTAGAGGGAGATAGGGATATTGGGCGTTAGGGGCAGGTACTAGAGGGAGATAGGGATATTGGACTTGAGAGGCGGGTACTAGAGGGAGACAGGGATATTGGGGCGTGAGGGGCGGGTACTAGAGGGAGATAGGGATATTAGGCGTTAGGGGCAGGTACTAGAGGGAGATAGGGATATTGGGCGTGAGGGGCAGGTACTAGAGGGAGATAGGTTTATTGGGCGTGAGGGGCAGGTACTAGAGGGAGATAGGGATATTGGGCGTGAGGGGCGGGTATTAGAGGGAGATAGGGATAATGGGCGTGAGGGGCAGGTACTAGAGGGAGATAGGGATATTGGGCGTGAGGGGCAGGTACTAGAGGGAGATTGGGATATTAGGCGTCAGGGGCGGGTACTAGAGGGAGATAGGGATATTGGGCGTGAGGGGCAGGTACTAGAGGGAGATAGGGATATTGGGCGTAAGGGGCAGGTACAAGAGGGAGATAGAGATATTGGGCATGAGGGGCGGGTACTAGAGGGAGACAGGGATATTGGGCGTGAGGGGCAGGTACTAGGGGAGATAGGGATATTGGGCGTGAGGGGCAGGTACTAGAGGGAGATAGGGATATTGGGCGTGAGGGGCGGGTACTAGAGGGAGATAGGGATATTGGGCGTGAGGGGCAGGTACTAAAGGGAGATAGGGATATTGGGCGTGAGGGGCAGGTACTAGAGGGAGATAGGGATATTGGGCGTGAGGGGCAGGTACTAGAGGGAGATAGGGATATAGGGCGTGAGGGGCAGGTACTAGAGGGAGATAGGGATATAGGGCGTGAGGGGCAGGTACTAGAGGGAGATAGGGATAATGGGCGTGAGGGGCAGGTACTAGAGGGAGATAGGGATATTGGGCGTGAGGGGCGAGTACTAGAGGGAGATAGGGATATTGGGCGTTAGGGGCGGGTACTAGAGGGAGATAGGGATATTGGGCGTGGGGGGCAGGTACTAGAGGGAGATAGGGATATTGGACTTGAGAGGCAGGTACTAGAGGGAGATAGGGATATTGGGTGTGAGGGGCGGATACTAGAGGGAGATAGGGATATTGGGCTTGAGGGGCGGGTACTAGAGGGAGATAGGGATATTGGGTGTGAGGGGCAGGTACTAGAGGGAGATAGGGATATTGGAATTGAGAGGCGGGTACTAGAGGGAGACAGGGATATTGGGCGTGAGGGGCGGGTACTAGAGGGAGATAGGGATATTAGGCGTTAGGGGCAGGTACTAGAGGGAGATAGGGATATTGGGCATGAGGGGCGGGTACTAGAGGGAGATAGGGATATTGGGCGTGAGGGGCAGGTACTAGAGGGAGATAGGGATATTGGGCGTGAGGGGCGGGTACTAGAGGGAGATAGGGATATTGGGCGTGAGGGGCAGGTACTAGAGGGAGATAGGGATATTGGGCGTGAGGGGCAGGTACTAGAGGGAGATTGGGATATTAGGCGTGAGGGGCGGGTACTAGAGGGAGATAGGGATATTGGGCGTGAGGGGCAGGTACTAGAGGGAGATAGGGATATTGGGCGTGAGGGGCAGGTACAAGAGGGAGATAAGGATATTGGGCGTGAGGGGCGGGTACTAGAGGGAGATAGGGATATTGGGCGTGAGGGGCGGGTACTAGAGGGAGATAGGGATATTGGGCGTGAGGGGCGGGTACTAGAGGGAGATAGGGATATTGGGCATGAGGGGCGGGTACTAGAGGGAGATAGGGATATTGGGCGTGAGGGGCGGGTACTAGAGGGAGATAGGGATATTGGGCATGAGAGGCAGGTACTAGAGGGAGATAGGGATAATGGGCGTGAGGGGCAGGTACTAGAGGGAGATAGGGATATAGGGCGTGAGGGGCAGGTACTAGAGGGAGATAGGGATATAGGGCGTGAGGGGCGGGTACTAGAGGGAGATAAGGATATTGGGCGTGAGGGGCGGGTACTAGAGGGAGATAGGGATATTGGGCATGAGGGGCGGGTACTAGAGGGAGATAGGGATATTGGGCGTGAGGGGCGGGTACTAGAGGGAGATAGGGATATTGGGCATGAGAGGCAGGTACTAGAGGGAGATAGGGATAATGGGCGTGAGGGGCAGGTACTAGAGGGAGATAGGGATATAGGGCATGAGGGGCAGGTACTAGAGGGAGATAGGGATATTGGGCGTGAGGGGCAGGTACTAGAGGGAGATAGGGATATTGGGCGTGAGGGGCGGGTACTAGAGGGAGATAGGGATATTGGGCGTGAGGGGCAGGTACTAAAGGGAGATAGGGATATTGGGCGTGAGGGGCAGGTACTAGAGGGAGATAGGGATATTGGGCGTGAGGGGCAGGTACTAGAGGGAGATAGGGATATTGGGCGTGAGGGGCAGGTACTAGAGGGAGATAGGGATATAGGGCGTGAGGGGCAGGTACTAGAGGGAGATAGGGATAATGGGCGTGAGGGGCAGGTACTAGAGGGAGATAGGGATATTGGGCGTGAGGGGCGAGTACTAGAGGGAGATAGGGATATTGGGCGTGAGGGGCGGGTACTAGAGGGAGATAGGGATATTGGACGTGGGGGGCAGGTACTAGAGGGAGATAGGGATATTGGACTTGAGAGGCAGGTACTAGAGGGAGATAGGGATATTGGGTGTGAGGGGCGGATACTAGAGGGAGATAGGGATATTGGGCTTGAGGGGCGGGTACTAGAGGGAGATAGGGATATTGGGCATGAGGGGCGTTTACTAGAGGGAGATAGTGATATAGGCCGTGAGGGGCGGGTACTAGAGGGAGATAGGGATATTGGGCGTGAGGGGCAGGTACAAGAGGGAGATAGGGATATTGGGCGTCAGGGGCAGGTACTAGAGGGAGATAGGGGTATTGGGCGTGAGGGGCAGGTACTAGAGGGAGATAGGGATATTGGGCGTGAGGGGCGGGTACTAGAGAGAGATAGGGATATTGGGTGTGAGGGGCAGGTACTAGAGGGAGATAGAGATATTGGACTTGAGAGGCGGGTACTAGAGGGAGACAGGGATATTGGGCGCGAGGGGCGGGTACTAGAGGGAGATAGGGATATTGGGCGTTAGGGGCAGGTACTAGAGGGAGATAGGGATATTGGACTTGAGAGGCGGGTACTAGAGGGAGACAGGGATATTGGGCGTGAGGGGCTGGTACTAGAGGGAGATAGGGATATTAGGCGTTAGGGGCAGGTACTAGAGGGAGATAGGGATATTGGGCGTGAGGGGCAGGTACTAGAGGGAGATAGGGATATTGGGCGTGAGAGGCAGGTACTAGAGGGAGATAGGGATAATGGGCGTGAGGGGCAGGTACTAGAGGGAGATAGGGATATAGGGCGTGAGGGGCAGGTACTAGAGGGAGATAGGGATATTGGGCGTGAGGGGCAGGTACTAGAGGGAGATAGGGATATTGGGCGTAAGGGGCGGGTACTAGAGGGAGACAGGGATATTGGGCGTGAGGGGCAGGTACTAGAGGGATATAGGGATATTGGGCGTGAGGGGCGGGTACTAGAGGGAGATATGGATAATGGGCGTGAGGGGCAGGTACTAGAGGGAGATAGGGATATTGGGCGTGAGGGGCGAGTACTAGAGGGAGATAGGGATATTGGGCGTGAGGGGCGGGTACTAGAGGGAGATAGGGATATTGGGCGTGGGGGGCAGGTACTAGAGGGAGATAGGGATATTGGACTTGAGAGGCAGGTACTAGAGGGAGATAGGGATATTGGGTGTGAGGGGCGGATACTAGAGGGAGATAGGGATATTGGGCTTGAGGGGCGGGTACTAGAGGGAGATAGGGATATAGGCCGTGAGGGGCGTTTACTAGAGGGAGATAATGATATAGGCCGTGAGGGGCGGGTACTAGAGGGAGATAGGGATATTGGGCGTGAGGGGCAGGTACAAGAGGGAGATAGGGATATTGGGCGTGAGGAGCAGGTACTAGAGTGAGATAGGGATATTGAGCGTGAGGGGCAGGTACTAGAGGGAGATAGGGATATTGGGCGTCAGGGGCAGGTACTAGAGGGAGATAGGGGTATTGGGCGTGAGGGGCAGGTACTAGAGGGAGATAGGGATATTGGGCGTGAGGGGCAGGTACTAGAGGGAGATAGGGATATTGGGCGTAAGGGGCAGGTACAAGAGGGAGATAGGGATATTGGGCATGAGGGGCGGGTACTAGAGGGAGACAGGGATATTGGGCGTGAGGGGCAGGTACTAGGGGAGATAGGGATATTGGGCGTGAGGGGCAGGTACTAGAGGGAGATAGGGATATTGGGCGTGAGGGGCGGGTACTAGAGGGAGATAGGGATATTGGGCGTGAGGGGCAGGTACTAAAGGGAGATAGGGATATTGGGCGTGAGGGGCAGGTACTAGAGGGAGATAGGGATATTGGGCGTGAGGGGCAGGTACTAGAGGGAGATAGGGATATAGGGCGTGAGGGGCAGGTACTAGAGGGAGATAGGGATATAGGGCGTGAGGGGCAGGTACTAGAGGGAGATAGGGATAATGGGCGTGAGGGGCAGGTACTAGAGGGAGATAGGGATATTGGGCGTGAGGGGCGAGTACTAGAGGGAGATAGGGATATTGGGCGTTAGGGGCGGGTACTAGAGGGAGATAGGGATATTGGGCGTGGGGGGCAGGTACTAGAGGGAGATAGGGATATTGGACTGGAGAGGCAGGTACTAGAGGGAGATAGGGATATTGGGTGTGAGGGGCGGATACTAGAGGGAGATAGGGATATTGGGCTTGAGGGGCGGGTACTAGAGGGAGATAGGGATATTGGGCATGAGGGGCGGGTACTAGAGGGAGATAGGGATATAGGCCGTGAGGGGCGTTTACTAGATGGAGATAGTGATATAGGCCGTGAGGGGCGGGTACTAGAGGGAGATAGGGATATTGGGCGTGAGGGGCAGGTACAAGAGGGAGATAGGGATATAGGGCGTGAGGAGCAGGTACTAGAGTGAGATAGGGATATTGAGCGTGAGGGGCAGGTACTAGAGGGAGATAGGGATATTGAGCGTGAGGAGCAGGTACTAGAGGGAGATAGGGATATTGGGTGTGAGGGGCAGGTACTAGAGGGAGATAGAGATATTGGACTTGAGAGGCGGGTACTAGAGGGAGACAGGGATATTGGGCGTGAGGGGCGGGTACTAGAGGGAGATAGGGATATTGGGCGTTAGGGGCAGGTACTAGAGGGAGATAGAGATATTGGACTTGAGAGGCGGGTACTAGAGGGAGACAGGGATATTGGGCGTGAGGGGCGGGTACTAGAGGGAGATAGGGATATTGGGCGTTAGGGGCAGGTACTAGAGGGAGATAGGGATATTGGACTTGAGAGGCGGGTACTAGAGGGAGACAGGGATATTGGGCGTGAGGGGCGGGTACTAGAGGGAGATAGGGATATTGGACTTGAGAGGCGGGTACTAGAGGGAGACAGGGATATTGGGCGTGAGGGGCGGGTACTAGAGGGAGATAGGGATATTAGGCGTTAGGGGCAGGTACTAGAGGGAGATAGGGATATTGGGCGTGAGGGGCAGGTACTAGAGGGAGATAGGGATATTGGGCGTGAGGGGCAGGTACTAGAGGGAGATAGGGATATTGGGCGTGAGGGGCGGGTATTAGAGGGAGATAGGGATAATGGGCGTGAGGGGCAGGTACTAGAGGGAGATAGGGATATTGGGCGTGAGGGGCAGGTACTAGAGGGAGATTGGGATATTAGGCGTCAGGGGCGGGTACTAGAGGGAGATAGGGATATTGGGCGTGAGGGGCAGGTACTAGAGGGAGATAGGGATATTGGGCGTAAGGGGCAGGTACAAGAGGGAGATAGGGATATTGGGCGTGAGGGGCGGGTACTAGAGGGAGACAGGGATATTGGGCGTGAGGGGCAGGTACTAGGGGAGATAGGGATATTGGGCGTGAGGGGCAGGTACTAGAGGGAGATAGGGATATTGGGCATGAGGGCCAGGTACTAGAGGGAGATAGGGATAATGGGCGTGAGGGGCAGGTACTAGAGGGATATAGGGCGTGAGGGGCAGGTACTAGAGGGAGATAGGGATATTGGGCGTGAGGGGCAGGTACTAGAGGGAGACAGGGATATTGGGCGTGAGGGGCGGGTACTAGAGGGAGATAGGGATATTGGGCGTTAGGGGCAGGTACTAGAGGGAGATAGGGATATTGGACTTGAGAGGCGGGTACTAGAGGGAGATAGGGATATTGGGCTTGAGGGGCGGGTACTAGAGGGAGATAGGGATATTGGGCATGAGGGGCGGGGACTAGAGGGAGATAGGGATATAGGCCATGAGGGGCGGGTACTAGAGGGAGATAGGGATATAGGCCGTGAGGGGCGGGTACTAGAGGGAGATAGGGATATTAGGCGTTAGGGGCAGGTACTAGAGGGAGATAGGGATAATGGGTGTGAGGGGCAGGTACAAGAGGGAGATAGGGATATTGGGCGTGAGGAGCAGGTACTAGAGGGAGATATGGATATTGAGCGTGAGGGGCAGGTACTAGAGGGAGATAGGGATATTGGGCGTGAGGGGCAGGTACTAGAGGGAGATAGGGATATTGGGCGTGAGGGGCAGGTACTAGAGGGAGATAGGGATATTGGGCGTGAGGAGCAGGTACTAGAGGGAGATAGGGATATTGGGCGTGAGGGGCGGGTACTAGAGGGAGATAGGGATATTGGGCGTGAGGGGCAGGTACTAGAGGGAGATAGGGATATTGGGCGTGAGGGGCAGGTACTAGAGGGAGATAGGGATATTGGGCGTGAGAGGCAGGTACAAGAGGAAGATAGAGATATTGGGTGTGAGGGGCAGATACTAGAGGGAGATAGGGATATTGGGCGTGGGGGGCAGGTACTAGAGGGAGATAGGGATATTGGGCGTGAGGGGCAGGTACTAGAGGGAGATAGGGATATTGGGCGTGAGAGGCAGGTACAAGAGGAAGATAGAGATATTGGGCGTGAGGGGCGGTTACTAGAGGGAGATAGGGATACTGGGCGTGAGGGGCAGGTACAAGAGGGAGATAGGGATATTGGGCGTGAGGAGCAGGTACTAGAGGGAGATAGGGATATTGGGCGTGAGGGGCAGGTACTAGAGGGAGATTGGGATATTAGGCGTCAGGGGCGGGTACTAGAGGGAGATAGGGATATTGGGCGTGAGGGGCAGGTACTAGAGGGAGATAGGGATATTGGGCGTGAGGGGCGGGTACTAGAGGGAGATAGGGATATTTGGCGTGAGGGGCAGGTACTAAAGGGAGATAGGGATATTGGGCGTGAGGGGCAGGTACTAGAGGGAGATAGGGATATTGGGCGTGAGGGGCAGGTACTAGAGGGAGATAGGGATATAGGGCGTGAGGGGCAGGTACTAGAGGGAGATTGGGATAATGGGCGTGAGGGGCAGGTACTAGAGGGAGATAGGGATATTGGGCGTGAGGGGCGGGTACTAGAGGGAGATAGGGATATTGGGCGTGAGGGGCGGGTACTAGAGGGAGATAGGAATATTGGGCGTGGGGGGCAGGTACTAGAGGGAGATAGGGATATTGGACTTGAGAGACAGGTACTAGAGGGAGATAGGGATATTGGGTGTGAGGGGCGGATACTAGAGGGAGATAGGGATATTGGGCTTGAGGGGCGGGTACTAGAGGGAGATAGGGATATTGGGCATGAGGGGCGGGGACTAGAGGGAGATAGGGATATAGGCCATGAGGGGCGGGTACTAGAGGGAGATAGGGATATAGGCCGTGAGGGGCGGGTACTAGAGGGAGATAGGGATATTAGGCGTTAGGGGCAGGTACTAGAGGGAGATAGGGATAATGGGTGTGAGGGGCAGGTACAAGAGGGAGATAGGGATATTGGGCGTGAGGAGCAGGTACTAGAGGGAGATAGGGATATTGAGCGTGAGGGGCAGGTACTAGAGGGAGATAGGGATATTGGGCGTGAGGGGCAGGTACTAGAGGGAGATAGGGATATTGGGCGTGAGGGGCAGGTACTAGAGGGAGATAGGGATATTGGGCGTGAGGAGCAGGTACTAGAGGGAGATAGGGATATTGGGCGTGAGGGGCGGGTACTAGAGGGAGATAGGGATATTGGGCGTGAGGGGCAGGTACTAGAGGGAGATAGGGATATTGGGCGTGAGGGGCAGGTACTAGAGGGAGATAGGGATATTGGGCGTGAGAGGCAGGTACAAGAGGAAGATAGAGATATTGGGTGTGAGGGGCAGATACTAGAGGGAGATAGGGATATTGGGCGTGGGGGGCAGGTACTAGAGGGAGATAGGGATATTGGGCGTGAGGGGCAGGTACTAGAGGGAGATAGGGATATTGGGCGTGAGAGGCAGGTACAAGAGGAAGATAGAGATATTGGGCGTGAGGGGCGGTTACTAGAGGGAGATAGGGATACTGGGCGTGAGGGGCAGGTACAAGAGGGAGATAGGGATATTGGGCGTGAGGAGCAGGTACTAGAGTGAGATAGGGATATTGAGCGTGAGGGGCAGGTACTAGAGGGAGATAGGGATATTGGGCGTGAGGGGCGGGTACTAGAGGGAGATAGGGATATTTGGCGTGAGGGGCAGGTACTAAAGGGAGATAGGGATATTGGGCGTGAGGGGCAGGTACTAGAGGGAGATAGGGATATTGGGCGTGAGGGGCAGGTACTAGAGGGAGATAGGGATATAGGGCGTGAGGGGCAGGTACTAGAGGGAGATTGGGATAATGGGCGTGAGGGGCAGGTACTAGAGGGAGATAGGGATATTGGGCGTGAGGGGCGGGTACTAGAGGGAGATAGGGATATTGGGCGTGAGGGGCGGGTACTAGAGGGAGATAGGAATATTGGGCGTGGGGGGCAGGTACTAGAGGGAGATAGGGATATTGGACTTGAGAGACAGGTACTAGAGGGAGATAGGGATATTGGGTGTGAGGGGCGGATACTAGAGGGAGATAGGGATATTGGGCTTGAGGGGCGGGTACTAGAGGGAGATAGGGATATTGGGCATGAGGGGCGGGGACTAGAGGGAGATAGGGATATAGGCCATGAGGGGCGGGTACTAGAGGGAGATAGGGATATAGGCCGTGAGGGGCGGGTACTAGAGGGAGATAGGGATAATGGGTGTGAGGGGCAGGTACAAGAGGGAGATAGGGATATTGGGTGTGAGGGGCAGGTACAAGAGGGAGATAGGGATATTGGGCGTGAGGAGCAGGTACTAGAGGGAGATAGGGATATTGAGCGTGAGGGGCAGGTACTAGAGGGAGATAGGGATATTGGGCGTGAGGGGCAGGTACTAGAGGGAGATAGGGATATTGGGCGTGAGGGGCAGGTACTAGAGGGAGATAGGGATATTGGGCGTGAGGAGCAGGTACTAGAGGGAGATAGGGATATTGGGCGTGAGGGGCGGGTACTAGAGGGAGATAGGGATAATGGGTGTGAGGGGCAGGTACAAGAGGGAGATAGGGATATTGGGCGTGAGGAGCAGGTACTAGAGGGAGATAGGGATATTGAGCGTGAGGGGCAGGTACTAGAGGGAGATAGGGATATTGGGCGTGAGGGGCAGGTACTAGAGGGAGATAGGGATATTGGGCGTGAGGGGCAGGTACTAGAGGGAGATAGGGATATTGGGCGTGAGGAGCAGGTACTAGAGGGAGATAGGGATATTGGGCGTGAGGGGCGGGTACTAGAGGGAGATAGGGATATTGGGCGTGAGGGGCAGGTACTAGAGGGAGATAGGGATATTGGGCGTGAGGGGCAGGTACTAGAGGGAGATAGGGATATTGGGCGTGAGAGGCAGGTACAAGAGGAAGATAGAGATATTGGGTGTGAGGGGCAGATACTAGAGGGAGATAGGGATATTGGGCGTGGGGGGCAGGTACTAGAGGGAGATAGGGATATTGGGCGTGAGGGGCAGGTACTAGAGGGAGATAGGGATATTGGGCGTGAGAGGCAGGTACAAGAGGAAGATAGAGATATTGGGCGTGAGGGGCGGTTACTAGAGGGAGATAGGGATACTGGGCGTGAGGGGCAGGTACAAGAGGGAGATAGGGATATTGGGCGTGAGGAGCAGGTACTAGAGTGAGATAGGGATATTGAGCGTGAGGGGCAGGTACTAGAGGGAGATAGGGATATTGGGCGTGAGGGGCAGGTACTAGAGGGAGATAGGGATATTGGGCGTGAGGGGCAGGTACTAGAGGGAGATAGGGATATTGGGCGTGAGGAGCAGGTACTAGAGGGAGATAGGGATATTGGGCGTGAGGGGCGGGTACTAGAGGGAGATAGGGATATTGGGCGTGAGGGGCAGGTACTAGAGGGAGATAGGGATATTGGGCGTGAGGGGCAGGTACTAGAGGGAGATAGGGATATTGGGCGTGAGAGGCAGGTACAAGAGGAAGATAGAGATATTGGGTGTGAGGGGCGGATACTAGAGGGAGATAGGGATATTGGGCGTGAGAGGCAGGTACAAGAGGAAGATAGAGATATTGGGTGTGAGGGGCGGATACTAGAGGGAGATAGGGATATTGGGCGTGGGGGGCAGGTACTAGAGGGAGATAGGGATATTGGGCGTGAGGGGCAGGTACTAGAGGGAGATAGGGATATTGGGCGTGAGAGGCAGGTACAAGAGGAAGATAGAGATATTGGGCGTGAGGGGCGGTTACTAGAGGGAGATAGGGATATTGGGCGTGAGGGGCGGGTACTAGAGGGAGATAGGGATATTGGGCGTGGGGGCAGGTACTAGAGGGAGATAGGGATATTGGGCGTGAGGGGCAGGTACTAGAGGGAGATAGGGATATTGGGCGTGAGGGGCGGGTACTAGAGGGAGATAGGGATATTGGGCGTGAGGGGCGGGTACTAGAGGGAGATAGGGATATTGGGCGTGAGAGGGTGAGAGGGAGCCAGGAGCAGCGCCGGTGCACGGGTTACATGCACCAGAGGCGAAACTTTATATTTTCGCCCCAGTTGTATAAAAAAAAATAAGATAAATAAAATAATAAACAGTGGCGTAGCTATCGGGGCTGCAGGGTGCGCCACCGCACCCAGCGCGACGCAAAATACAAATAAAAGGGTGCCAAAATACCGGATAAAAAAACAAAGAAAATAATTTTTAAAAAAAAGATAAATAAATTAAAAAAAATAATAAGAGGAAAAAATAATAATGATTATTAACGCGCCCCTAGGACCTCTGCGCGCTAGGCGACCGCCTAATGGACGACCGGCCCTGCGAGGTTTGCGGGAGGAAAAGGGGTGAATAGGATAGATATGCAGGGGGATGGGGGAGCAGGTGAGTTATACACAGGGGCACAAGGGCCCCATCACCCGCATCTCTATATACTGAGTGTGCCCCTGTGTATAACAACGCTGATCTGTGCTGCTCCATCTGATCTCACTGCGCAGTGATCCAGGGACAATCCGATCGCCATTTAATGGGGTCAGGAAGGAATTTTTTTCCCCATTGCACAGCAGGGGTTATGTTTCGCCTTCCTCTGGATCACAGCAACAAACTGCCCTTTGTGCATGAATTATCAGTGAGATCTTTATACACCCTGCATTGGTCTTCACCCCTTTGCTGCCGGAGGGGCCTGCAATGCATTGCTCTGCGTGTTACTATATCGCTCTGCAATGTGCTGCAGGCCCCTACCAGCAAAGAGATTCATTATTTCAATAAAATATTCTCTTTAATCCAACCTATGTGTAGTGTCTTTTCTATCCGTTGTATCTATTGCTAACAGCTCAGTGATTCTTCCCCAGGACGCTGCACTAGTGTCACGCTGCCAAGCCCGGGTGTGAAGGAGGTTTATAGGGTCACATATACACTTCTGCTAACACACAAGTGCAAATAGGAAGCCCATCTGATCTGTCATATCTTTTATTACACAAAACGGTATCTAAAAAGGTAAAAAGAACATACATGGGATTCTGCTACAAATATCTCTAATTGCAAACCAATTAACAAATCATTTAGATTGGAGTCGAGTCAAAATTGAAGAGGAGTCAAATATAGGGTAATGACATACAAATATCCCAGAAAAGTAGGCTGAACATACTCCTTAGTCCAGGGGTGCACAAACTTTTTAACCTGCACCCCTCCTGACTGCTTACCTCCCGGCTCGCACCCCCCTCCTCCTCGGCTCCGGCGTCAAATGACGTCACGGTGTCATGTGACATCACGTTGCCATGGCAACACGACGTCACGTGACCCCCATGGCATCATCTGATGACGGTTGCCATGGCGACTCGTCGCCAAAGATCAGGTAGGAGAAGCTGCAGAGACATCGCGCAGTCGGCATTTCATTTAAATGCCTTGGGGGAGAGAGCGGGACCTCTGTAGCCACCACGCCCCCCCTTAAAACCCTCCGGCCCCACTTTGCACACCCTGCCTTAGTCCATATGCATAAAAGGGTGAGCGGAACTGTACGTTCTAATTGTTAAAAACAAAAATAATAGCATTTTAATAGTAAAGGAGAACGCTGAAAAACGTGATAATTATATACAGTGATAACAAAATGTCATTAAAATCCCCAGAGCTGAGAAGGCTGGTCGGGAAAATGCAGGGTAGGAGCCGGAGGCCTCAATATAAATACCCCTAGCAAGCAGATTGCTGTATGAGCCACGGGAGGCCAACGGCATTAGGCAAGGTGCATGCAGCGGCTGGGAACAATAATGTCCATATAATTATCTGTTTAGGGGCCAGATGGAGTATCTATGGTGTAGGAGTGATTGACCCATACAGGTACACCCAAATAGATATATGCACAGTCAGTAGTATATGCCGGTAAATATACAGAGCATTAGAATGCGCTGAAAGGCACAATAGCCATGGAAGGTATATACAGTATAAACACAGCCCCAATACAGCCGTGTCTCCCAGTGGCTCTAAACTTCCAATCTCTGTCTCGCTCGTGAGCGTCACCGGCGTGACGTCACTACACCCCAACGCGGGTTTGCGTGACGAGTCGCGCTTCTTCCGGGAGGAGGTGTCACGTATAGCTGCATCAGTGTATCAGATATACCCTGTTGCATGGGTGGAGCTAGAGAAGTCAGCCAATAGAAAGGTGTCCGGCGGAATAGAAGTCGTCACGGACACCCAAAGGTAAACAAGGTTTGGAGGGCACTGTCATATATGGTCAGTATATAAAGGCGTATAGTAACCTGTCAGGGGAGTGATCCAGAGCTTCCCTTATACTGTAGCTCAAATACCGCCGGGAGGCACCAAAATCAAAAGAGAAGAGACCAGCAGACATAGGTCTCTGGTGTTACATGGATATAGGCACACGTGCATTAGGAGGCAGCAAAGGCCAAACTATCAAAGAGTATCTCTCTCTCATGAATAGTTGCATGTCCTCTATCGTTGGCCAGGATGAATATGCACCAAGATGTAGAGGGGCCAGAAATATAGGTGGCTACCTAGATGGCTGATGTTACAATAATGACTGGTCATAAATAGCCATATGCAGCCCCACAGCTAACTTCCAGATAAAATATATTATAAATAAATGTTGGCGAAGAGAGCTCGATTTTGTGCGGCGACTGCAGCAGAGGAGAAGGGTGACAGAGAAGGGTAGCAGAGTCGGCTGTGGGCGAAACAGACTAGTGGGAAGAGTTGGGGTGATGTAGGTTTACATTACAGAGACCAGCCAAATTCATGATCATCACTTATTTTTCAGTAAACACACACCTATACTTAAGGGGGCATCGCAATCATTTACAGTTAAACAAATTAAAACGATATACTGTACAATTGTTTTGTTAGACCGGAAAAGCGAGAAGGAAGAGGTAAGTCTGACACTGAGCCCCAAACAGTGGTAAAGTAGATATACTACAGAGTTCCAGACCTCTGAAGCTGCAGACATGAAGCCTCACCCACCCAGCACAGGGTGCAGTACCCTTGGCCCGGAGAGGCGGAACCCCCTGAGAACCTGAGAAGACCCAGTATCCCTCCGGGGCTTCAAAAGAGACAGCAGATAGGCAGGCCCTGACCTTGCAAGGTATTAAAGGCCCTTACGGCCAACATGAAGCGAACCCGGTTGATCAGTGGAAGCCGGTACAGATCACGTAAGGTGAGAGTGATATGCTCAAAGCGAGACATTCTGCTGAAACTGTAGGTGATGCAGGTTTACATTACGATGAACACCCACAGATCAATCTTAATGACCCGGAGACTTAGGGCTGGGACCCGCTGTGCCCGGCGGCGCCGCGAGCGTTCCCCACCAGCAGGGGAATCCTCCCGAGCCGGTCCCAGTCCCCCCTCGCTGACGGCTCACTACGCACTGTGACGCGTCAGCCGGCAGGGGATTCAAGAAAATTGTGATCCCGAACGGTGACGCGTCACGTAGTGCACTGATGAGCCAATCAGCGGCGAGAGCGGGAGCTGTCATCAGGCAGCTTCCTACTCAAGGTAGTGTGTGTGTGTGTGTGTGTTTTTTTTGTGGCAGAAGGGGGAGGGAGCTGCTTACCTAACAGCAGCCCACAGCAGCTCCCTCCTGCAGCCCGTGGAGGGAGGGGGGGAGTAACGGGTCCCTCCGCTCAAGCCACGCCCCCCTCCCGCTCCCTACAGACCGCATATCGCGGTCTGCGTCTGTCAGCGCCCCGCCTGTGTGCAGTGCGGGCGCGCTGACTGAGGGAGCGGGGCCTTAGCCTAAATGTGACTATGTATTTGTAGCGCATAGAGTGTAACTGAAAGAAATCACACTAGATCCCTTTCACAGGTGCACTATCTCTGTGCCCAGGACAAGCTTGAAAATGAGAGGTAACTCTTTATGTATTACTTCCTGGTAAAACATTTTATACATAAATAAACTTGGACAGCCATCAATGACAACGTTAGGTAGGAGATAGGAGGATTTTGAGTTGAGCAACAGAGATGCAATATTGTCTGTATACACACACACACAATATATAGCTACTGTATATTCTAGCACCTAAATAGTGAACACAGAATTAGAGTGTGTGGCTTGGAAGTGTGTGCCTATATGTGCGTCTAAGTCTGGAGTGAGGAAGCGCCCAGAATAGGGGGCTACAATTAAGCGCCTAAACGTCAGTATTACCCAAGCTGCTCTTGGAATAGCACGGCTGTAAAATACCAGCCTAATGTGCTACTGGAATGAATTGCACCCAAGAGTGATGAAGGGTGGAGCACAGTGCACCTAGGGGGCCCCGATATCATTCGATTCATTCCTACAATGAAATCACTACATGAGTTGACCCCACGGGATGCTGGTGGGTTTTCAGATAGGACAGGAAGGATAAGTCCAAAAGTGAATGACCTCCCTCTTCGGACACTCACCTGGTCCTATATGAGGCTCTGCTTCCTGCAGTACTACCTGCCCTGTTCCTGTGATGTGAGGGGAATAGGGACTTGTGCAAGGAATCCTGGGCCTGCAGGAGTACAGGGGAAAACTATGATACTCTGAGCCCAAGAACTTACAATCTACTGAGTTGTCATCTCAAAGACTACTGAAGGACAGGAAAAATCTATAATACTTTAATAAAACTAGTGTACAATCTACTTCGAGACTATAATCCTCGGGGCCTGCAGAAAAACTCTAACCCAAAGAGGGTACAATCTACTTCTGACAATGACTCCCTCCCCCTGCAGTCACATTGCAGACGTACCTTCTGCGTGACGACATGAGGCTTCCTGCAGTACTGGCCGTCCTGTCCTGGGGATGACAAGGAACAGGATCTGTATCATAGGGAGGAATGACAATGGTTATCATTGGGGTTGTCTCTGTAATAAAGGTGTAATCCCCCAGAATCAATGAGCTAAACACATCATATGGGAGAGCAGCCAATTACATGTACGTCCCAAAATGTATCCCAAATTATCTCCATGTCTGACCAAGTGATATTGTCCATCTCAACTTCTGTTATATTGCTGGCTAGATCTCTTGAGATGAGTATATACTGTAGTCCAATTCGAGTGTATTGGCCGTGAGGGGCCGCGTAGTAAGAATAGCCTCTAGACGTAGGTTCATCATTCTCCAAAAGTCTATCAGGGCATTGTCAATGAAATTATTTTTCAGGACCTTGGAGTTTTTTACCTCTGTGTGGTGTTCTTTGCGGAGGGTTCTTGTCCTATCTCTAGTATTATCTACTATGGTGTTTAATCCCCACCAATTATCAAATGACCTTTCCTGTGTTGCGTGATGGTGTGAAAAACGTCATTCAAATATTTGTCCTGGTTCTCATTTGGAGCATATAAGCTGACTATAGTCAGAACTTCCATGCCTATTTTACCTGTGACGATAACTATTCTGCCTGATTTGTCTCTGTTTAGCTGTACTGTATCAACGAGTTGTTGTGAACAAAACAGGCACTCCTGCTTTTTTGTTTTGCGCTGGTGAATGAAAAAAGTGGGAGAAAGATTTGTCCTTCAATCATGTTACATCCTCTCTATTTAAGTGTGTTTCTTGTATTATAAAGATGTCTCCTTGCCTAGACTTAAAGTTTCTCATCATTCTCCTTTTTATAGGTGAATTCAACCCTTTCACATTCAGTGGCACAATTTTGAGGCTGCTAACCATTAATTTGTCTGGGGTCTTTTTTGAACTAATTCTCGTGTTTTTATCTCGTTAGTCTTGTTGGTCTCCCGCAGCTTCGCGAGTGAAAAAAGTTGGTGTCGCCTCGCTCACTGGGTTTAGAACAGTGGGAATGGGTAGACGGGTAAAAATGAAAATAATAAAGAGAAAAATAAAAAGAAGGGTTTTATCTTGGGTTGAAGCTCATGTTCATCTTGGGCCTGTGACTCTGCTTGTGGGGTACTTGTGGTGTGCAGAGTCTAATAGTGTATATGTTCGGGGTGCACTGTGGTACCTGAGATCATTTGTCTGTACATCGCACAATCTTGTCACTACATTTCCAGCGTGTGCCATTTACGTCGTACGTCTTACATCCTGAAGAAAATTTCCTTATCCTGTGACTACTATATAAAAACATTGAGTTAACTTGAGCATCTTAAACATATTATACTTTTTTTTTTATATATATGTAGCCCCCTGTAAACAGCACAGGCTATAACTATCTCCCTTCTACTGTGGTAAGTCCTGTTAAGATCAGGCACCAGTAATCATCATGGGTTTTCCCCCTTCATAGCCCTGCCCTGAGTGGTAGAGGCAGGCCTGGACTCTGCTGCAGGCGTGAGCAAGAGGGGAGGTTCTGCCGACATCACGAGAGGTTGGGCTAGCTCTATATTTGGCAGCCAACTCCTGTGAGTTAGAGTTAGTCTGCCGCAGTAGTCTGTTCGGAGTAGTATGCCGAGAGTCTGCAGTGGGACATGTTCGAGTAGTGAGTCCTGCGGATCGGTCCAAGGAGTTGGAGGAGACCGCGGTCTCACCTGCACAGCCGTGCAGGAGCAGAGAGAGGAGTGGAGAGACTCAGCCCCTTTAGTAGAGCTGATAGCGTTATATACCTGGTGGACCAATGCCCCTCACCCCTCTGCCTGGGGGGATGGGGAGAATTCAAGCCTCACCGCGAGGATAACCTCGGGGGGTGGGCCGCGGGGTATTGAAGCCTCAGCCCAGACCATCCTGTCGGAGGAGAGACTTGGAGGGAAGGAGAGGAGGAGATATCTGGGTGTGAGGAGAGCGGAGTAATAAGTACAACTTGGCTGTTGTTGTTGCGGCTGCTGGACGCCACTACCGTTGGGAGTTGCTGATCTGATAATAAAAGAGACTATCCTTTGTTACCAAAGACTGTGTGTGAGTTGGAAGCTATTACCCTGGGACCCAAGGGGTTCTTCTATACAGTTCCTGTCCCATATTCCTGGGAGTATAGAAGATGGAGGCGCTGCAACACTAAGAGATCATGGAGGCTACCACCCCAGAAGCCCGGTCCTGGCTCCCCAATAATATCGCGGGAAGCTCAGGCCCTCCTGTTCCTCACAGGAATGCACCACACTGCATGTAATCTGCCCTCATGCACCCTAGACACCACCGTAGAGTCTGGGGGAAGGGGGGAAGCAGGGTTACATATATAAAAGGTAAGTAATACTTTGGTTTTAACTTGCATTCTGAATATTAAAAAAAAAAAAAACTCTGTCTTGTACCATTCTTTATTTTTATGGGACTTGAGTCTCCACCTGGAAGTTTTACAAACGCTATAGGATTTTTGTTGAGCGCTCTTACTCCCTCAAGGAAGGGACCCCTGAACCCGAATGTAATCATGGTTTGGTCCAGGTTTTGGTCCCACCTTATCCTGTCGAATGCTTTTTCAGCATCCAAACACAAAAGGAATGCTTTTGCACCCACCAGGTGCACGAGGTCGACAATGTTGATTATTTTACGGGTGTTATCTGAGGCTTGTCTGCCTGAGACAAATCCCACCTGGTCTTTGTGGATCAAGCTCGGTAGAATCGGATTAAGCCTGTTCGCTAGAATTTTACTATAAATTTTTAGGTCCGAATTTAGAAGAGAGATAGGCCTATAGCTGCCCCATTGAAGCGGATCTCTTCCCTCTTTTAATATTATTGCCAGGTTGGCCGAGGACATGGACTAGGGGACATCCTCCTCTCCCATAAAGGAGTCAAAAACCTCTAGTAGGTGCGGAGCCAGCACTGCCTTAAATATCTTACAATATTTATTTGAAAAACCGTCCGGTCCCGGGGTCTTATTTGTTTTTAGTTGTTTTATTACTTTAAATAGTTCGGTAAAAACAAAAATTGTGAACTAGCGCTAAAGTGTGATACACAGTGTGATAATATAAAAAACTTTAAATAAAGTATGGCTGCCCGGTGATACTGCCAGTACTAACAGAATAACACAAAATAAAGAAAAACCTGGCGCCAAATTGTCAGTGGAATGTCCTGTACTCCTCAAGGGATCCGCACACTTGCTTGACAGACCATGCAAAGAAAGAAACACAAACAAACAAAGATCATAGCGCAACACTGTAGGGTAAACAGTACTGCACTAATACACACAGACAGTTAAGAATCCTAGCGACATTTAAAACAACTATTTATTAAAAAGAACTATGCCAAGACAGACAATGGCAAATGCAAAGAACCGCAGGTCATCCGGAGCACAAAAATTGGAGCCCTACTTACATATAGCAAGGTTTAAACTCGCATGGTAGGAACAAGTCCTAGATACAGATGGTCTCCCTGGCGGGTGATGTCTCTGCTCCACTGCGGTTCAGACTCCAGTCAGTCCTTACGATGGTAACCGGAACAGCTCCGGCCGTGGAGGCTGGTGTGCGGGGTCCACAGCTCTGCACCGCATGTAGACACACGCCTCACTTCCTCCTCCGGAGCAACAGGAAGTCTCTGCGCGCCCGCGCGCGATAGTGCCTGTTGCCTTAAAGGAACAGCTGGCAGGCTGAAGGGAAAGTTGGGCTCCAAAGCCAAATGACCTTAAAACGTCCAAAGTCAGTCAAATAGTGGCAGTGCCACTAGCCCCGATTGGGCTAGTGGCACTGCCACTATTTGACTGACTTTGGACGTTTTAAGGTCATTTGGCTTTGGAGCCCAACTTTCCCTTCAGCCTGCCAGCTGTTCCTTTAAGGCAACAGGCACTATCGCGCGCGGGCGCGCAGAGACTTCCTGTTGCTCCGGAGGAGGAAGTGAGGCGTGTGTCTACATGCGGTGCAGAGCTGTGGACCCCGCACACCAGCCTCCACGGCCGGAGCTGTTCCGGTTACCATCGTAAGGACTGACTGGAGTCTGAACCGCAGTGGAGCAGAGACATCACCCGCCAGGGAGACCATCTGTATCTAGGACTTGTTCCTACCATGCGAGTTTAAACCTTGCTATATGTAAGTAGGGCTCCAATTTTTGTGCTCCGGATGACCTGCGGTTCTTTGCATTTGCCATTGTCTGTCTTGGCATAGTTCTTTTTAATAAATAGTTGTTTTAAATGTCGCTAGGATTCTTAACTGTCTGTGTGTATTAGTGCAGTACTGTTTACCCTACAGTGTTGCGCTATGATCTTTGTTTGTTTGTGTTTCTTTCTTTGCATGGTCTGTCAAGCAAGTGTGCGGATCCCTTGAGGAGTACAGGACATTCTACTGACAATTTGGCGCCAGGTTTTTCTTTATTTTAAATAGTTCGGTAGTTGTTATTTTCTCATTTAGTTTACGGACGGTTTCTTCCCACTTTCCCCACTCCTTTTCGCGCTATCGATTGAACCTCTGGTGGCAACAATTAGACGAGACCGGGATATAAAAGGGGTTGTCATTGGGGAAAGAGAACACAAAATCTCCCTGTTCGCTGATATCATCTTGTCGCTGGTCTCCCCCATGACAACCCTACCCAATCTCCAGTCAGAAAAATTTGGTCGGATCTCGGGATACAAAACCAACAGCGATACATCAGAAGCCCTGAACCTATCCCTTTTAGCCCACGAAGCGAAACTCTTACAAACAAACTTTAGCTATAAGTGAAGCTCCACGAAGATAAAATACTTGGGGGTCAAAATAACCAACTCCTACTCAGCACTATTTCATTGTAACTCCCCCCCCCCCTATTTGCTGAACTTAAAAAAGACCTCCAGAGATGGAACAAATATCATATTTCGTGGCTCGGTATGGTGGCGTCTAACAAATATCATATTTCGTGGCTCGGTATGGTGGCGTCTGTTAAGATGAACATCCTGCCCAGACTTCTATATTTCTTCCAGACTCTCCCGGTCTGCATATCGTTGGCAGACCTCAAAGACATCCAAAATAGAATCTTCCAATTTATATGGAGAGAGAAAAGACCACGAGTGGGCAGATCGGTAATGTTGGCGCCAAAGGAGTGTGGAGGCCTGGATGTACCAGATATAATCAAGTACTACCATGCGGCCCACCTAAAACAAGCAGTGACATGGAATAATGATCCAGCGTCTTGTTGCTGGTTGGAAATTGAGGCCTCCTACGTCTCTCCCCTCTCTCTCGGGGCAATCCTTTGGTCTAGAGGGGGCGGAGAGATAATAACGGGCGGGACGGGCCTGGGAGCCATGAGATGCACGTCGAAGATATGGTCTAAAAGTAAAGATAGACATGGTCTGACATCCTCCCCCTCCATACTGACTCCTATTTTTGGTAACCCGGATTTTCCCCCGGGCTGCGACCCTAGGGATTTCAAACAATTCAAAGAGTCTAATCTAAAAACAGCTTCGGATCTTTTGAACAAAGGAACCTTGATCCAATTCTGGAATTGCAGGAAAAATATAAACCGGTGAAACTTCCTCTATTCGGGTTCCTCCAGATCAGACACTTCCTTCAGGCGATATCCCATAAGTCTAAGTTCAATGGCCCTACCCTTTTCGAGGGGATCTGTGCAGTTGGCACATACCAGATGGGTCTGATCTCGAGGATTTACTCGGAGCTAGCGCGGTCCAGGATTCCCGTCAACCACAACTATATGTTGAAATGGGCTGAGGACCTCAATATAGACATAGATAGAGATGAGTGGGAGGACATCTGGGAAGCAGCAGCCAAAACCTCTATTTGCACCTCCATTAAGTAAAACCCTACAAAATTCTATTCCAATGGTACCCTGTCTCCAAGTAAACTGAGCCAGATCTTCCCTGGCCTGCCCGATCTGTGTTGGAGGGGGTGTGGCCAGCGAGGGGATCTGGTACACATTCTATGGACATGCCCGGAGTCCAGGTCTTCTGGAGCATGACCCGCTCCCCCCACCCCCTCTATCTCTTCTTCTGTCCCATTTCAAACCTCTCTGAGGAGTTAGTCTGACGAATACCTCAGGGTCTACGTGACACCGGCTGGGTTCACAAAGTATGCCATAAAGGGCCCTTTCAGCACTTTGAGGCCGTCATCACATATATGCCGTCTTTATGTTCCCATTTCCCGGCCTATATACCTATCTCATTATACTGTATAGGATAAGTATTTCGTATATGATTTAGGCACTGTACTGTATATGTTATAGAATTTTTCTCTTTTGACTAAGCTGCATACAACGGACTCTGTATCAATATGCGACTTCTCCCAGAAAACCAATAAAAACACACGTAAAAAAAAAAAAAAAAACTCTTAGTTAATGCCAAACATTGTCTGACCGGGACTGCGGCCTTCTCGCGCCCTTTCTTATATTGGCTGCTGCTAACATCGTTGTCCAAGGTCCCAGTAACTCCGGACACCTGTCCGGCCCAGCCAACAATCAACCGTTATTTGAGCTCATATTTATGATTGAGCTTATTTATTGAAACTTTAACAATATTGTCTAAGGGGGAAGGGACACAGGGGAGAAATCGCTAACGCTGACTCTGCACTGGTGGTTACCTTAGAATTACGTTAGTGGCTGAGAAACACTGATGTAAATATATCAGATATCAATAGAGAAATGGTCTAATTCTCCCCTCGGGGGCAATATATCCCAGGGTCCCCACACCCTTGCTGGAGGTCTGTTTCCCATATATGTTTATATCGCGAGCCCAAAGTCTGTAATCTTTAGGTGGCCCAAACTGTCCTTTAATATGTTCTCCGGCTTCAGGTCCCTATGAAGAGAGAATCTCTGAGCTTGGTCTGAGGGTGTATATTTATTTATATAAGGTCAATACACAAAATGCTTCAATAAGGGGTTAGTGAGTACTGTGGGGAAGGGAGTTTAGAAAGAGTTGGTATTCCCAAGAGTTGGTATTCGCAGCAGGTAAGTAGAGTCAAGAAGGCTGGAAAGGAGACAGACCTGAGCAGAGTGCAGAAAGAGAGCGGGGATAAGGAGATGTGATAGAAAGACGTCCTGAGCAGAGTGACAGCAGAGCTGAGATATAAGGACAGAAAAGACATGGACCTGAGCAGAGAGCGGAGCTGAGATATGAGAGTGGAAAATAGACAGCTGGAGCACAGCGAGAGACCATACACAATATAGAAGACAGAAAATAGACAGCCCTGAGCAGAGGGAGGATGAGATAGCACAGAAAAGGACGCTTTAAATTACCGGTGAATAATGCCCGTAGAATGGAGAAACTGGATCCCACAGACTATCTCAGCAGCGTAGAATCTGATGGAGAAAGAAGAAAAGACTTACCAGCCCAGCACGGGGTATATTCCCACCCAAACATCATTACCAGCCCAGCACGGGGTATATTCCCAACCAAACATCATTACCAGCCCAGCACGGGGTATATTCCCACCCAAACATCATTACCAGCCCAGCACGGGGTATATTCCCACCCAAGCATCATTCCCAGCAGGTATGTAGCACGCCCCCTTGCCCCAGTCAGTTCATTCTCCTACCAGCTATGAAGCTTCAGACCTCATTAGATCCCTGACTTTTACCCATATTTAGGATCTCTTGTGCCTACCCTGAGCGATGGTGCTATATAATCACCCACCACCTCTGTGGAAGGCTGTTCCCTGAACCACTACTCTTTTATTGAAGGACTTCCTCACACTTCCCTGTTGCCTCTCACCCTCCTGTTTACATGCGAGATCCGTAGGTATAGATCATAGAGTACTACTTGTGCACTGTTATAGCAGCTACTGATACTCTTAAGATTTATTGAGTCTTGTGACACCTGGCATACGCAGGTGTTCACTGTGACTACTTACCATAGAGCGCATCTGTCCACACCCTTACTGAGGGTACTCATTATATCACTCACCATATAACTGTGGTGGGGACATCAGTACTACTCTAGCTATCTTGGGCAGCTGTGTACGCTACTAGTACTGTTCTTAGGAGTTCAGACAGTATAACGACCACTATCTAGTATTCATTCGTCCTATTTTATATTCGCTGTATACTGGCTCATAATAGTATTTCACTTGATCCACAGCGTTCCCCCCATTATTTTTATCATTCTGAGTTACGACTCAAAGATTTTTCTTTTTATTACTCACTCACTCCTCCCATTCAACACATGGTTCCCAGGTACACCTGTTAATATATAGTGTGTGAGTGCTCTCCTTGGGGCTCTTTTTCTTTCATTGCTATATATATCACTGTTTCCCCTGATAGTAGCACCACCACTCCAGGTACTTCCATTTAGCAGTAGCGAGGGCCCCCCCCCTCCCCTCAAGTTCGTGTTCGTTTTCGTTTTTTACATAACAGTTTCAATTATTGTATTACACTTATACTGTACTACAATTAGTCCTTGTTACATA